>NW_026873218.1:0-144447 GCF_032173495.1 Musca vetustissima | reverse complement strand
TTAGGGGTTGAAATTTTGGTTTTTCTGATTGCTCCAGAGGCCGCAATTATGTCGCAAACATTTCGGATTTTTACATGGAGAAGGAGATGGGCCCAAAGAATAAGCATGCCTTTTTTAATAAAGATCGGTAATTATTTAGAGCGTCAACTAGCAATAATACCCTGACAACAACTATGTTGTCAGGGTATTATTGGTTTGTGCAGCTCCATGAGTTTGTAACGCCGCGAAATATTGGTCCTAGACCCACCTCTAACTATACCGATCATCATATTTGGACTACCTGAGTCAATCTAGACATATGCGTCCGGCCGTCCGTCTGTCCATTATAATTTGTAAACACGATGCAGGCCACAGTTATGGAACAATCTTCACAAAATTGCATGTAGGATTGGTTCTGGCTTATGAAGACCCCTATTGTTTTTGGAAAAGTTGGGTTAATATTTAGGGGAAGAAATGGACCAAATACAAAATGTTTGTCGGTTTTTCTGGTCGCTCCAGAGGCCACAATTATTGCCCGAACATTGTGAAATTTTACATGGAGAAGGGGGTTGGGCCAAAGAATAAGCATGGCTGTTCTGATAAAGATCGGTCAATTTTTTGCGGGTCAAATGGGCCCTGACTTTTTTGTGAAAAATTACAAAATGTTTATTCTGGGGCATATATATTTACTCCTGAAAGATATAGACCCGAGATAATTTATCCAAGAGGAGTGGTTGGCCTTTAAATTGATACCAAATATATTGTGTATCTACTCAGATGTGGGAGTTACACTCAAATATTTACAGGTGCTTACGTATTCAGATATTAGTTAGTAACCCATTACCACATTAGAGGGCGGAAATATCGCGCTGATCGCTTTGAAATTTCCCACCGAGTTCCAGTTATGGTCAAGGACAAAGCTTACAATTTTCGGTGATGATCAGATTAAAATTTAGGGATGAAATGGACCGAAAACTTAATTTTTTTGTGTGTTTTCGAGTCGAATATAATCCGAACATCACAACACAACCCACCGTGAAGGGAATCTGGACAAGAAATTAGAAAGGCTGTACTGAATAGTCGAAAATGAAAGGAAGAGCTGCTGTTGAATTCTAATCGGGCAAGAGGGGGCAAATATCACGAAATATTACCCAGACTCGGAATAACCATCCGCAGAATGTTAGAGTTCCGTGGTAGTTGTGAAGGGTATCGTATGGTCGGCCCCGTGCGATTATACTACTCCCTCACTGGTTTTAAATAGTTTTATACCCTACACAACAATGTTGTCAGGGTATTACAGCTTTGTGCAGCCCCAAGAGTTTGTAACGCCGCGAAATATTGGTCCTAAACCCACCTTTATGTATACCGATCGTCATATCTCGATTAGCTGAGTCGATCTAGACATGTGTGTCCGTCCGTCCGTCTGTCCATTAAAATTTGTAAACACGATACAGGCCATAGTTATGGATCAATCTTCATGAAATTTTGCATGTAGGATGGATTCTGGCCAATGAAGACCACTATTTTTTTTGTAAAGATCGGTTAATATTTAGGTGAAGAAACGGATCAAATACTTAATTTTTGTCGGTTTTTCTGATCGCTCCAGAGGCCGCATTTATGGCCCAAAAATCTCGAATTACATGGAGAACGGAATCGGGCCATAGAATAAGAATGCCTGTTTTGATAAAGATCGGTCAATATTTAGCAATCAAATAGACCCTGACTTTTGTGTGAAAAATTACAAAATATGTATTCTATGGCGTATATATTTACTCCTGAAAAACATAGACCCGAGTGGTTGACCATTAAACTGATACCAATTATATTGTCGTATGTCCTCGGATGTGGGAGTTACACATAAATACTTACAGGTGCTTACGTACCCAGATATTATTTAGTAACCCATTACCACACTAGAGGTCATAAATATATCTCTGATCGATTTGAAATTTTCCATGAGGTTCCAGTTTGGGTCAAGGATGACGCCTATAATTTTCGGTGATGGTCAGATTATAATTTTTGGATGAAGTAGACCTAAAACTTATTTTTTTTTGGCCCACAATAATAAGCCGAACATCACAACACAATCCACGGTGAAGGGAATGTGGACTATTAGAAGAGCTAAACTGAATATTAGTAATATTCGGAAAATATGTCAGTGTAAAGAAGAGGTGCTGTTGACCTCTAATCGGACAATAGTGTCAAGCTGTCACGAAATATTGCCCATGCTTGGAATAAACATACACAGAATTTTAAAGTTCCGTGGTAGTTGTGTAGGGTATCGTATGGTCGGTCCCGTCCGACTATACTGCTGCGCTCACTGGTTAAAAATATTGTTCTAAAGACCAGTGGCATTCAATTTTTAAAAATATTTTTAATGAATACGTGGATTTTTTTCAAGGATTGGATTTTTTTAAATATTTTATCCAAAGACCACAAAAATTGTAGATTTGTTTAAAAATATTTTTTTCAAAGACCACACAAAAGGCTTGATTTTTTTCAAAATATTTCCCCCCAATTATCTACGGCTACTACCCATTGCCACGCTGTGATCCCTCACGTCATTCATTGATTCAAAACTGTCATCCACACTTCCAAACAACTTAAATCACATGAATCCATACACACATACATACACATCTGACATTTATTTAATTTTTTATTATACACTGAGAAGTTCGAAGGAGAGGGAGCGAAAAAAAGTCCATTGCCCTGTCATTCATTGTTGGCGTTTGGTTTTTAGTTCTTGGCCAAATATTTTCTAATGGAAATTTCTCATTAACAAGTTTTAGTTTTTTTTTCACATCTCGTCGTTGTTGTTTTTTATTTTTCTATGGAAAAACTACAAACGACAAAAAGCTAGAAACAGAAAAAAAACTTTTTTTTGTATTCAAAACTTTATTTAGATTACCAAACATTGCCCAAAGGCAGCAGTAACAAACAGCGAACGAACTGTCAAGCCAAACGTACTTGAAAATTGTGGATAGTGGGGTGGGGTGGAGTGATGTGGGAGAACTTGAAAAACATTTTTTGGAAAAATTTGGTAATTGGAAAAATAATTTTTAAAAAAACCTACTTGGAAAAATTATTAAAATAAAACGATTTTAAAAAAATATATTTCAAAAATTCGTACCTTTAAATGAATGTTAAACAAATATTTTTTTAAACCAGTGAGCGCAGCATTATAGTCGGACGGGGCCGACCATACGTTACCCCACACAACTACCACGGAACTTTAACATTTTGGGTATGTTTATTCCAAGCCTGGGCAATATATCGTGATAGTTGGATACTATTGTCCGATTAGAGGTCAACAGCGCCTCTTCTTTACATTGACATATTTTCCGAATATTACTAATATTCAGTATAGCCCTTCTAATTAATAGTCCACATTCCCTTCACCGTGGATTGTGTTGTGATGTTCGGCTTATTATTGTGGCCCAAAAAAAATAAGTTTTCGGTCCACTTCATCCCAAAATTTTAATCTGAGCATCACCGAAAATTATAGAACCCTGGTTCCCATGGCATCTGTTGATTGTTGTCCGGCGCCTTAGCGTTAAAAGCCACCTCCTTATCTTCCTATGGTTGCACAATATGCAGTTGTATACCATTGAAAAAAAAATATATTGTAGTCTGTTGGGAAAAAGCCCGTCACTACAAGAAAAATCTGCTCTGAAAAGGAATGTTCTGGTGTGATGCCAACTGTCCGAACCTTGACACGGTTGAATTTAATTTGTAGATGAAATTTCGCAATAATATTCGGCTTAAATACAATATTTGTAAGCCACATTGCTCGATATGCCTGATGAGCCGCTTAACCAACGGCGAAACGCGTCGCATAATGGTGGGAATGTAGCAGCTCTCTGGCTTTCCTTTTCATTGCAAACTCCAATCATGTAGTTCATCCCGAATGAGAAATTAATAAAAACAAGTGAAAAAGCGTTAAGTTTGGCCGGGCCGAACTTTGGATACCCTCCACCATAGATATACTGACAGGTACTAGGAATGAAAATAATGGGAACATACCAAAAAGTGGACCTATACCGACATTTCTAAAAAGGGATTATGTAAACCATAATAAAGAATTCAGTAATTTTTAATGGATAATTATACACTGTGGCTAATTGAAATATCGATTCTAGACCCCATGTATCTTTGGACCAAATGCGCTTCAAAAAATTTAGATTTCATCCAAACTTTGTCCATCTTATTATTTCTTCCAATCTTAGTTCAAATTCGAAGATGGGGAATATCGGTCCACTTTGTCTGGAACCTCCATACAGGGACTAGGTTATAGTTCATTATCGAACCTTACGTTCTACTTTTTTATTTCGATATCCTCCACAGGTGAAATGATTACATAAGATTCTTAGAACCAAACTCAAAACGCAGAACAAATCAGATAACCATTTTAATATAAAAAAGGGGGTTATATGGGGACTACCCCAAAATGGTGGCGAATATTAATAATTTTTGGTAGGGAGATTTGGTACCATATACGACTACAAAATAAAAATTTGCAAGAAATTCGGTTGAAAAACGCGCTCAAGAACCCCAAAATACCGAAAATTGGGGGTACCCTTATATGGGGGCTATCCGAAAAAATGGACCTATATGCCTAATTTTTTGTGGAGAGTTTAGGGACCTATTAAGAACTCAAAATACTAAAATCCAGCTAAATCTGCAGAAAAATACGATCAAAATCCCCAAAATACTGAAAATTAGGAGGTACCGTTATATGGGGGCTACCAGAAAAAGTGGACCTATATTTATAATTTTTTGTGGAGACACTTAGTACCCCATAAGAACTCAATGTACCAAATTTCAGCGTATTCGGTTGAAAACCACGCTCAAGAACCCCAAAATACCGAAAATTGGGGGGTACTGTTATATGGGAGCTATGCCTAAACGTGGACCGATAAATCCCATCTTCGAACTTGACCTGCCTGCAGACAAAAGACGACTCTATGCAAAATTTTGGCGATCTATCTGCATTCGTTTAGACGCTAGAGTGATTACAACAGACAGACGGACATGGCTATATCGTCATAGAATTTTACGCTGATCAAGAATATATATACTTTATAGGGTCGGAGATGATTATTTCGATGAGTTACAAACGGAAAAAACAAAATTAATATACCCTCCATACTATGGTGGACGGTATAAAAAATTATAGGCGTCGTCCTTGACCATAACTGGAACCTCATGGGAAATTTCAAAGCGATCAGAATTATATTTTTGTCCTCTAGTGTGGTAATGGGTTGCTAAATAATATCTAGGTACGTAAGCACCTGTAAATATTTAAGTGTAACTCCCACATGCGAGTAAATACGACAATAAAATTGGTATCAATATTAAAGACAACCACTCCTCTTGGATATACTGTCAACTTCTCGGGTCTATACCCTTCAGGGAAAAATATAAACGCTATAGAATACAAATCTCTTAATTTTTCACACAAAAGACAGGGCCCATTTGACCCTCTAAATATTGACCGATCTTTATCAAAACTGTCATGCTTATTCATTGACCCGATCCCCTTCTCCTTGTAAAATTTCGCTATGTTCGGACCAAAATTGCGGAATCCAGAGCGATCAGAAAAAACCGACAAAAATTAAGTATTTGGCCCATTTCATCGCCTAAATATTAACCGATCTTTACAAAGGGGTCTTCAAAGCAATAGGGGTCTTCATTGGCCAGAACCCATCCTACATGCCAAATTTCGTGAAGATTTGTCCACACAAAAGTCAGAGTCTATTTTCACCCGCTAAATATTGGCCGATCTTTATTAAAACAGGCATGCCTATTCTTTGACCCGACCCCCTTCTCCATTTTCGCTATGTTAGGGCCATAATTTCGGCCTCTGGAGGGACCACAAAAACCGACAAAAATTAAGTATTTGGTCCATATTATCCCCTAAATATTAACGGATTGTTACCAGAAACAATAGGGGTCTTCATTGGCCGGAACCCATCCTACATGCAAAATTTCGTAAATATTTGTCCATAACTGTGGCCTGCATCGTGTTTACAAATTATAATGGACAGAAGGACGGACGGACACACATGTCCAGATCGAGCTAGTCCAGATATGACGATCGGTATACTTAAAGGTGGGTCTAGGACCAATATTTCGCGGCGTTACAAACTCTTGGGGCTGCCCATCCCTGACAACATAGTTGTGTAGGGTATAAAAATCGAAACTTATATTTAAAGTTTCATATCTCCATAGTTTCCACCCTAATGTACTATCATGTTGCGTTTTTGTTTTTGTATGTTAAGCAGAGAAAACAAGCATTTGTGTAAACATTTTATGCTTGCACGCTCCTCCTCAGTATTTATTGTCATCTTAGGCAGCCGTGATGAATGAATAGCTGGCTTTGAATATGCGATTCCATGGATGCTTTCGGAGCAGCTTTTGTTTTTTGTAGGCAGCTGCTGCAACTGTTCGTGCATACATTTTATGAAAATGTGTTCTTCAACTGATTATGGCCTCGTCGCTAAGCTTGGGTAAGGGTATGTTAAATTCTTAAGACGATATGTGGGTGGGTACGTCTTGAAGAAGGGTAACACAATTTAAGACCCGCTAAGGCCTAAAAATGAATCTAACTCCTTTCCCAATCCTAAAAATAGTTATATAGAGCGCAATTCCTCTATTAATGTATTGCTTCCACCAAAAATTAGGTTCTATAGCTCATCCCGCAGGTCGTCATCTACCCGCCAACAACCATCACCATCTTGAGCCATGCATTTCTATGTAAACAATGTCACGAGCTATGAATACCTCGCAGTACTTTGCCCATCCTCGTCAGCGTCGTCATCATCATCGTTGTCGTTAGCGTTCTGCTGCCTCTTGTGACTACACAAGTTGCGCTGGAGAACATAAATGTTATTGACAAACATGAAACTGGAGACAAAAGAATGAAACTGGAGCATATTTTTGTGTGTGTGTTTTGTTGTCTTTCTTGCATCGTTTGTCTTGTTATGTACTTAAGTTCAGCCTTACTGCCATAGGCCTCCACGATGTACACACACATATTGACGTGAAACAGTTAAAAAAGAAACAAAACCAAAAAATTGTGTATGAAAAAAATACAACCGGAATTTTTTTAAATAAATCTAAGATAATTTAAGGAAAAAATATTTTTAA
This sequence comes from Musca vetustissima, assembly GCF_032173495.1. Lineage (NCBI taxonomy): Eukaryota > Metazoa > Arthropoda > Insecta > Diptera > Muscidae > Musca > Musca vetustissima. Next base: position 137,316 of record NW_026873218.1, on the reverse strand, counting down.
ACCAGTGAGCGGAGCAGTATAGTCGGACGGGGACGACCATACGATATCCTACACAACTACCACGGAACTCTAACTTTTTGCGGATGTTTATTCCCATCCTGGGCAATATTTCGTGATATTTGCTCAATCTGGCCCAATTAGAGGTCAACACCACCTCTTTCTTACACCAACATATTTTCCGAATATTACAATTCATATTCAATACAGCCCTTCTATTTAATTGTCCAGCTTCCCTTCACCGTGGGTTGTGTAGTGATGTTCGGCTTATTATTGGCATCGACTCAAAAAACACAAAAAATTAAATTTTCGGTCTACTTCACCCCAATATTATAATCTGATCATCTTCGAAAATTATAAGCGTTGTCCTCTTGACCATAACTGGAATCTTCTGCAAAATTTACATACGCTATAGAATACAAATTTTGTATTTTTTCACACAAAAGTCAGGGTCCATTTGATCCGCAAAATATTGACCGATCTTTATGAACACAGCCCGATCCCCTTCTCCATGAAAAAATCCCGATGTTTGGGTCATAATTGCGGCCTCTGAGCGACCAGGAAAACCGACAAAAATTAAGTATTTGGTCCATTTCATTCCCTCGATCTTTACCAAAAACTATAGGGGTCTTCATTGGGCAAAACCCATCGTACATGCAAATGTGCGTGAAGATTGGTCCATAACTGTGGCCTGTATTGTGTTTACAAATTATAATGGACAGACGGACGGACAAATGGACACACATGTCTAGATCGACTCAGCTAGTCGAGATATGACGATCGGTATACATAAAGGTGGGTCTAGGACCAATATTTCGCGGCGTTACAAACTCTTGGGGCTGCACAAAGCTATAATACCCTGATCACATAGTTGTGTAGGGTATAAAAATTCACGCCTATGTAGAAGTGAGGAAAAATATTTTTTTTCAAAATCCAGTTCTATGTAAAAGTGTGGAAAAAATATTTTTAAAGAATCATTTTCTTTTTTATAAAAAATAATGAACATCTGTGGCCAATTAATTGAAAAAAAAAATCAAATCGATTCATCAGAATTACAATTATAGTAACATCAGAAGAAAAAACCACAGAACCTTTTAAAGACACCTGTGTCATATTACAACAACAACGAAGTCAGTAATGTCAACAAGTTTTATTTGAGGTGAAGTGGTTGTGTTTACAAGACAAATAACAACAACAACGATGATGATAACCAACACCACACAGCACAATTTATTTGTTATTAAATGTGTGGCATGATTTCTGGCACAAGTTGTGGGTTCTGCTCTGCTCCGGGTGGGTTGTTGGCTGGCTGGCTTGATGTTGTTGTTAACAACAACAGCAACAACACCAGCAATTACAAACAATGCTATTTACACCAATTCCAATAATGACTAATAATTGTCTGTCTGTCTGTTGGTCGGGTTCTTACTCCACACCAACCAACCAAGTGGCTGGCTGGCTGCCTGTCTATTTGTCAGCTGGCTTCGAATTTCTTTTCGAGTCGTTTTTTTATTTTGTTTTCGTTCATTGATATTTCCGCCTTTACTTCATTGGAAAGCTTGAGAGCTCCGATTGACTTTTAAGAGTCATAATTAGGGCAAATGTATTCGAATTTAAGAAAAAACAAACGAAACAAAGTGAATGTAGGTTTTTAGCGTAGAATTGCTAAAAAAGAAACCAATTACCTGGTTAAATGTGTCAGCAGAACACAAGGGCTTGGGAAATATTTGCTTTGTAGAGAATGAATAAATAAAACGATTTTTTAAAAATATGTTTTACCAAAGTAAATGATAATAAAAATATATTACATAGGCGTGGCATTTTTATACCCTACACAACTATGTTGTCAGGATATTATAGCTTTGTGCAGCCACAAGAGTTTGTAACGCCGCGAAATATTGGTCCTAGACCCACCTTCAAGTATACCAATCGTCATATCTCGACTAGCTGAGTCGATCTAGACATGTGTCCGTCCGTCCGTCTGTCCATTATAATTTGTAAACACAATACAGGCCACAGTTATGGACCAATCTTCACGAAATTTTGCATGTAGGATGAATTCTGGCCAATGAAGACCCATATTTTTTGGTAAAGATTGGTTGATGTTTAGGGGATGAAATGGACCAAATACTTATTTTTTATCGGTTTTTTTTATCGCTCTAGAGGTCGCAATTATGGCCCCCAAACATCGCGAATTTTAATTTACATGGAGAACGGGATCGGGCTAAAGAATAAGCATGCCTGTTTTTATAAAGATCGGTTAATATTTAGCAGATCAAATGGACCCTGACTTCTGTGTGAAAAAATACACAATTTGTATCCTATAGCGTATAGATTTACCCAAGAAGTTGATAGTATACCCAAAAGGACTGGTTGACCTTTAAATTGATATAAATTTTATTGTCGTATGTACTCGGATGTGGGAGTCACATTTAAATATTTACAGGTGCTTACGTACTCAGATATTATTTAGTAACCCATTACCACACAAGAGGGCGTAATATACCGCTAATCGCTTTGAAATGTTCCGTGAGGTTCCCGTTATGGTCAAGTACATGCCTATAATTTTCGGTGATGATCAGATAATAATTTTGGGATGAAGTGGACCGAAAACTTAATTTTGTGTGTATGTGTGTTTTTGAGTCGATCTATAGGCCACAATTGAAAGCCGAACATCACAACACAAGCCACGTTGAAGGGAATTTGGCCAAGTAATTAGAAGGACTGTACTGAATATTAGTAATATTTGTTGACCTCTAGTCAGTCAAGAGGGTGCAAATATCGTGAAATATTTGCCAGACTCAGAATATCGAATCACACAAAGTGAGATTTTCTAGGACGTTGTGTAGGGTATCATATGATCGGCCCCGTCCGACTATACTGCTCCGCTCACTGGTTTAAATATTTTTTTTTGATTTTTATACCCTACACAAATATGTTGTCAGGATATTATAGCTTTGTGCAGCCACAAGAGTTTGTAACGCCGCGAAATATTGGTCCTAGACATTGGTCATATCTCGACTAGCTGAGTCGATCTAGACATGTGCGTCCGTCCGTCTTTGCATTATAATTTGTAAACACGATACAGGCCACAGTTATGGACCAATCTTCACGAAATTTTGTATGTAGAATGCGTTCTGGCCTATGAAGACCCCTATTGTTTTTGGTAAAGATCGGTTATTATTTAGGGGATGAAATGGACCAAAAACTTTTTTTGTCTAATCTTCACAAAATTTTGCATGTAGGATGGGTTCAGCCCAATGAAGACCCTTATTGCTTTTATTGTAAAGGCCGGTTAATATTTAGGGGATGAAATGGACCAATACTTAATTTTTCTCCGTTTTTCTGGATCCTCCAGAGGCCCGAACATAGCGAAATCGCCAGAGAATAAGCATGCCTGTTTTGATAAATATCGGTCAATATTTAGCGGGTCAATTTAATCCTAACTTTTGTGTGAAAAAATACAAATTTTGTATTCTATGGTGTATATATTTATTCCTGAAGGAGATAGAGCCGAGAAGTATATCGAAGTAGTGTGGCTGACCTTTAAATCGATACCAATTATATTGTCGGATGTGGGAAGTACACATATTTATTTACAGGTGCTTACGTACCCAGATATTATTTAGCACCCCATTACCACACTAGAGGGCAAAAATATAACTCTGATCGCTTTGGAATTTTCCATGAGGTTCCAGTTATGGCCAAGGACGGCGCCTATAATTTTCGGTGATGATCAGATTATAATTTTGGGATGAAGTGGACCGAAAACTTACTTTTTTTTTGGGCCACAATAATATGCCGAACATCACAGCACAATGCACGATGAAGGGAATGTGGACTATTAATTAGAAGGGCTATACTGAATATTAGTAATATTCGGAAAATATGTCAGTGTAAAGAGAAGAGGTGCTGTTGACCTCTAATCGGAATAGTGTCCAATTATCACGAAATATTGCCTCGGCTTGGAATAAACATACGCAGAATTTTAAAGTTCCTTGGTAGTTGTGTAGGGTATCGTATGGTCGGCCACGTCCGCCTATACTGCTCCGCTCACAGGTTTTAGAAATTTTTTTTTAATGTCTATATATATATATATATATTGGTGTACTGTTGTTGTTGCAACTTTTGCTTTGAAGATGAAAAGAAAACGAAAATAATTAAAAAAATGTTAAATAAATAGTTTCGTCCAAATGTGCGAAAGGGTTGGGCGGTAGAAGGGACAGATAAACAGTTAACATTTTTTGCTCATTACCGATACAGAGAGGCAGTACCAAGAACGTGGTATGACAATTTAAAAAAATGAAAACAAACACAAACATGGAATTTCATTTTATCTATATTTACTCATTCAAAATTGGCAAACAATTAACATTTTTTGTGCTGTCGTTGTTGGATATTTACGTTCTAAAAATATCTTCTGGGCATAGCATTTTTTTTAAAAGCCAAGCCTCGGCAGTTTATTTAAAAAATATTAAAAAAAAATCACGCCTTTAAAAAAATTTTTTTTAACTAGTGAGCGGAGCATTATAGTCGGACGGGGCCGACCATACAATACCCTCCACAACATCCATGAAAATCTAACTTTCTGTGGTTCTATATTCTAAGATTGGGCAATATTTGGCGATATTTTCACCCTTTTGACCGGCTAGAAGTCAACAAATATTACTAATATTCAGTACAGTCCCTATAATTACTTGTCCAGATTCCCTTCACCGTGGCTTGTGTTGTGATGTTTGGTTTTCGACTCGAAAAGTACAAATAATTAAGTTTTCGGGCCACTTCATCCATCCAAAATTATCTCATCATAACCTAACATTTTAGGCGTTGTCCTTGACCATAACTGGAACCTCATGGAACATTTCAAAGCGATCAGCTCTATATTTCCGCCTTCCAGTGTGGTAATGGGTTACTAAATAATATCTGAATACGTAAGCACCTGTAAATATTTACGTGTAATTCCCATATCCGAGTACATACGACAATAGGATTGGTATCAATTTAAAGGCCAATCACTCCTCTTGGATATACTATCAACTTTTCGGGTCTATGTCCTTCAGGAGTCAATTAATACGCTATAGACTACAATTTTTGCAATTTTTCACACAAAAGTCATGGTCCATTTGACCCGCTATACATTGACCGATCTTTATCAAAACAGGCATGCTTATTCTTTGGCTCGATAGCCTTCTCCAAGTAAATTTACGCGATGTTTGGACCAGAATTGCGGCGTCTGGAGCGACCAGAAAATCAGACAAAAATTAAGTTTTGGTCCATTTCATCCCCTAAATATTAACCGATCTTTACCAAAAACAATAGGGGTCTTCATTGGCCAGAACCCATCCTACATGCAAAATTTCGTGAAGATTGGTCCATAACTGTGGCTTGTATCGTGTTTACAAATTATAATGGACAGACGGACGGACGGACACACATGTCTAGATCGACTTAGCTAGTCGAGATATGACGATCGGTGTACTTAAAGGTTGGTCTAGGACCAATATTTCGCGGCGTTACAAACTCTTGGGGCTGCACAAAGCTATAATACCCTGACAACATAGTTGTGTAGGGTATAAAAATCCACGCCTTGTGTGCATGATTTATAATTTTTTTTAAATCACGCCTTGTGTGGATGCTTAAAAAATATTTTTTTTTAAAGATCCGATAAGTTGATAGTGTATCCTTGTGTGGATGCGGGAGTTACACTTAAATATTTACAGGTGCTTACGGCTTCATATATGATTTAGTAACCCATTCCGCCACTAGAGGGCGAAAATATAGCCCTGATCGCTAAATTTTCCATGAGGATCCAGATAGGGTCAAGGGTAACGTCTATAGTTTTCGATGATGATCAGATAATAATATTTGGTTGAAGTGGACTGAAAACTTTATTTTTTGTGTTTTTTTCGGATCGATCACAACACAACCCACGGTGAAGGGAATCTGGACACCTAATTAGAAGGGCTGGACTGAATATTATTAATATTTGTTGACCTATAGACGGTCAAGAGGGTGCAAATTGCGCGAAATATTGCCCAAGCTCAGAATATAGAACCACATAAACTTATATTTTCGTGGAATTTGTGTAGGGTATCATATGGTCGGCCTCGTCCAACTAAACTGCTCTGCTCACTGTTTTTTTTTAATCTTTAAATAAATATTTTTATTTTTTTCAAAAATATTTTTTTAATTTATAAAAAATAATGTTTTTTTAATCTACACCTATTTTGACCCAACATAAACTTAAAAGAAAAATCATAAACTGTCCTCTGATTAAACATTAAAACTAAAATTTGTAAAAATGTTTACATTTAAAATTTTATGAAAAAAAAAACACAACAACAAAACCTACTAATTGCTTGTTGGAAAAGTGAAATTATGAACATGGCACACACACACACATTCACACAAAAACGGCAATGACATTTCAGGGGTCATTACGAACGATGAATGTTAACGGCGGTCACCATTATTTTTTTAAGTGATATACAGAAACCAACAAAAAATATTAAAAAAGAAACAAACAAACAAGTCTTAAACGTGAATTCCCATGTAACACACAACCGAACAATCGCAAAGGTGAAACCACAACGACAGACAGACTTTGAGTGTGGCGTTTCCTAGGTTCCAGTGTGTGGCCAATGGCCACTTCTACTCTACTTGTGTCTGATGCCTAGTGGGGAGGGAGGAGGGCTTGGAGTCATTTCATACAATTGAGTAATATTTAAATGGAAACAACAACAATGACGACGGCGACGATTGTCACTTTGGATGATGGTGGTGATGTTGGCGAACGTGATTCATTCAAATTTATAAAAATTGCTGGAAATGATCACAACAGCAATCATCGTCAGCAGCAGCATCATGATCGTCATCATCATCGCCAATGATCTCCAACTGTTTGATATGGGAAATGATGAATATCTGGACTCTCCCTCTCCTTCTCTCGGTATATTTACAAATGACGTTGTGAACCACGTTAAGTGGAGACCCACTCATAACTTTGTAACAAGTGTCAAAATGCTCTGCAGATGAGGAGTTCAATGAATGTGAGTGCCATCATCCACCAAGAGGAGGACGTCATCTGCCTCAAAATAAAAAAAAAAACATCAACCAAAAATTCCGGTAGTTGGTCTATCCACAACTTTTTAATGGTTTTCCTCTTTGTTCGGTTATGAAAGTGAAAGTCCAAATAATTGTTAGAAATCGTTTAGTTGCAACAACATTAAACAATTACAAAAACAATAAACAAATGAATTTGTGCAGTGTTAATTAATGGAAACAAATGAGTCTTCTGATTTTGTATTTTTTAATAAAAATATTATTTTTTGTAACGCCACGAAATATTGGTCCTATTGGTCCCACCTTTAAGTATACCGATCGTCATATCTCGACTAGCTGAGTTGATCTAGACATGTGTGTCTGTCCGTCCGTCCATTGTACATGAAGTTTCGATTATGGTCTAGGACGACGCCTATAATTTTCGGTGAAGTTGAGATTTCATTCAGGGGGTGCAATTAACGGAAAACTTTAATTTTGTCAGATTTTCTAGTCGCTCTTGAGGCAATTATTATATGCAGAACATGACATATTTTACAAGGTGAAGGGGATCTGACCAAATACTTAGAGCGGCTGTTTAGATGATGATCGGTCAATATTCCGAGGGTCAAATCAACCAAAACCTAAAGAGATAATTTTTTTTAATTTATGGCGTAAAAATTCACTTCAAGAAAAAACAATTTTGTAAAATATGCCAGGGTTAGAAAGTGGAGCTGTTGACCTATAATCGATCAACAGGGTGCAAATACCACGAAATATTGCCCAGTTTCAGAATATAGAACCGCACCAAGTTTGCTTTTCGTGGTAGTTGTGTAGGGCATCATATGGTCGGCCCCGTCCCACTATACTGCTCCGCTCACTGGTTTAAATATTTTTTTTAAAGCCATCTCAAACCACCTCTTGGATTTTTTATTTATTTATTTTTTTAATGAAGAAAATGGGCGTTTTCTCCCTCCTCACTCCCACAGTGTGATCGTTCGATCGATGTAACGTAACAAAACCTGCAAGATCATTGATCTGCTGAATATCAACGGCAGCGATCATTAGCATTACATCATAAAAAACTGAGCAACATTCCTGCTTTGTGGTTGCTTCATCGCAGTGCATTTTTTGATGTTTTTGGTTTTTTTGGATAGGCAATTTCGGCTACATTAATGTTGGTGGTTACATTGTAAAGAACCACAAAGTGTGTGCTTTCTTAAAAAAAAATTTCACAAAAAATTCCAATACGAAACAAAATATCCGCAGATGATTAGCTACTGGTGGAGAAAGCAGACCCCGGGTCAAATGAATGCAGATAGCTTCCAATGCACGGACCTTTTAAAGGCATAATTTTTTACAATTAAAATTATAAAAACCTTCCAAAGAGGTGTTAATTTTTCAAGGACCTTCTTAAGGTGTGGCTGTTTTAAATTAAATAGTGCAGGAACTTTTTAAGGCATTGAGTTAAAAATTACATTTTCATGGGCTTAAATTTTTTAAATTAATTGAATGACAATGACCGTCCGAATGAGCGGGTTTCTTAAAATTATGTTGTCATAGACCTTCAGTATTCGTGGATTTTTAAATTAAGTTTTGAAAGATATTCTAAATGAGTGGATTTTCTAAAATTTTTTTTATAAAGACCTTCTAAAGGTGTGGACTTTTGTAAAATTAATTTTTATACCCTACACAACTATGTTGTCAGGGTATTATAGCTTTGTGCAGACCCAAGGGTTTGTAACGCCACGAAATATTGCTCCTAGACTCACCTTTAAGTATACCGATCGTCATATCTCGACTAGCTGAGTCGATCTAGACATGTGTGTCCGTCCGTCCGTCTGTCTGTACATTATAATTTGTAAACACGATAAAGGCCACAGTTATGGACCAATCTTCACGAAATTTTGCATGCATGATGGATTCTGGCCAATGAAGACCCCTATTGTTTTTGGTAAAGATCGGTTGATATTTAGGGAATGAAATTGACCATACTTATTTTTATTGGTTTTTCTGGTCGCTCCAGAGGCCGCAATTATAAGCCAAACATCGCGAATTTTTACATGAAGAACGGGATCGGACTAAAGAATAAGTTTTTTAAAGATCGCCCAATATTTAGCGGGTCAAATGGACCCTGACTTTTGTGTGAAAAATTACACAAATTGTATTCTATAGCGTATATATATACCACTGAAGGTCAAAGACCCAAGCAGTTGATGATAGTACGTTCAAGAGGAGTGGTTGACCTTTAAATTAATACCAATTATGTTGTCGTATGTACTAGGATGTGGGAGTTGCACTTAAATATTCACAGGTGCTTACGTATTCAGATATTATTTAATAAACCATTACCACACTAGAGGGCAGAAATGTAGCGCTGATCGCTTTGAAATTTTCCATGAGGATCCAGGTATGGTCAAGGACAACGAATATAATTTTCGGCGATTTTCAGAAGAAAAGAAGAAAGAGCAAAAAAACGTGAGCAAATCGAGATGTACAGAAGTCAGAATGAAGTCCAAAAATACAACCAACGGATAAAACACTAAACCGAAGGCTTTGGTGCAGGCACATCCTCCTGTAGACATAAAGGAGAAAACCTGGTGACAGATACAAACAGCGTGCTGAGAATCTGGAAGGAGCATTTTGAAAATCTACTGGTATCAAATAGTAGCGGCGAAGTGTATACCCCAGAACCAATAATAGATAACGGTATAGAGTGTATACCACCTAGCCATGATGAAGTCAGAATAGCAATCAATCGGCTGAAGAATAATAAAGCAGCAGGTGCCGATGGGTTACAAGCCGAACTATTCAAGACTGGTGGTCAGATGCTGGTAAGGAGTATGCACCAGCTGATTAGTACTATTTGGCTAGAAGAATGCATGCCCAATGATTGGAACCTCTGCATCCTTTGTCCCGTGCACAAACAAGCAGGCAAGACGATATATGCCAACTATAGAGGAATAAGTCTCCTTTCCATCGCATAGCGTACTGTGTGAACGACTGAAGTCAATGACATTATTGGACCATACCAATGTGGATTCAGACCTGGCAAGTCCACCATTCACCAGATTTTCACTCTGCGTCAAATCCTGGAAAAAACCCAAGAAAAACACATGGACACATTCTACCTATTCGTCGACTATAAAGCCGCATTCGACAGCCCTATCCGTTCAGAGGTGTATAAAGCCATGTCTGCCTTTGGCATTCCTGTAAAATTAATTCGGCTATGCAGGATAACTTTAACAGACACAAAATCTGCAGTTAAGGTCGGAAAGGACCTCTCGCTGCCCTTTAATACCGAACGAGGATTCAGACAAGGTGATAGTTTGTCGTGTGACCTTTTTAACATCTTGCTGGAAAAGGTCATACGAGAGGCAAAAGTGAACAGAAATGACACTCGGTACACCAAACAACACATGTTAATCGCATACGCCGATGACATCGACATAATGGGTCGAACATTGAGAGCTGTAACAGCCACCTTTGAACAAATTGAGAAGGAGTCTGCCAAAGTGTGTCTGGTAGTAAACCGCGAGAAGCTGATGGTATCAACACGCAAGACGTCCAGTAGACTTGGACCAACTGTGAAACTTCAGAACTCGAGGTAGTCTAAGATTTTATATACCTTGGTACCACCATAAATAAAACGAATGACATCTGTTTTGAAATTCGGAGAAGGATAGTGATGGCCAACCAATGCTACTATGGTCTGAGCAAACAACTCAAAAGCAAGGCCACCTCCTGCCAGACCAAACTCACACTCTACATGACGCTGATGCTACCCGTGCTGTTATATGGATCTGAAGCATGCGTACTTACGCAAGCAGATGAGGCAGCTCTTGGAGTGTTTGAGAGAGAAAATTCTCCGAAAGATCTATGGGCCGATCTGCGTTGACGGTGAATATCGCCATCGAATGAACCATGAGTTGTACAAACTATTCTCGGACATCGACATTGTCAGACGTATTGAGCTACAGCCACTACGTTGGCTAGGTCATGTTGTGAGAATGGATGAATATGAACCAGCCCAGAAGGCATATAAAAGCGAACCAGCTAATGGTTCACGCAGAAGGGGAAGGCCACGAATACGATGGAAAGATCAAGTCGATTACAACATTGCCGAAAATGGTCTTTAAAATTGCAAAAACTGCGCAAAAGACCGACGCGCCTGGAACTCTATTCTAAGCTCGGCTTATGGAACGAAAGTTCTGTCACAAGCCAGCTAAGTAAGTAAGTATGATGATCACATAATAATTTTGGGATGAAGTGGACCGAATACTTAATTTTTCTTCTTCGTATGGCCTTTTTAAAACTCAATTAAGGACCTTCCACAGAAGTATTTTTTTTAATTCATCATTCAAGAAACTCCCGAAACATTAAAGCAAAATTTAAAATTAATTTCTTTTAATTTCATTAATTTGTCAGAAGTTTTCCAGAATTTTGTATGATAACAACCAATAATTTGAATAACCAGCACTTGGTGTCATATATTTTTGCCGACCACTGTATGTTTGGCCCATATTTCATGATGCATGCAAAAATGTTTCCTTATTAGGCAATTAATTAGGGAGAGCAGAGCATATTTTCGCAATGACGATGCACATTGTTCCCCTAACAACCTTCGCTCCTTTTAATTACCCTCTCTACCACCCCTTCCCCCGTCATTCTAATGTTTGTCAATTCGAATAAATGTGTTGAGGAAAAGACTTGGCAATGTTGAAAAATAACAACTAGTACAAGTGACAATAATAAAAAAGGGGGCTCATCATCAAGTTTAGAAATATTTTTCGCATTAATTTAAATTTTTTTAATTCAAAATTGTCGTTAATTGCCATTAGTTAGAACTCCTCCAAAGAAGCTACATAGACAAATAAACAAAAAACTTATACCCAACAAGAAAAAAAAAAATTGCTAAGTAATTCTCAGCATTGCCATTATCATCACATCAGTAATTACAACAACAACATTAACTAAAAAACAACAACAAATATGACACAATTTCGCATTTGCAAGCTACTCTGGAGGCTCAGCCACAACAGTAGCAACAGCAGCTGCTGCTTCCACTTTTTTGTTTGCAATGGGGAGTTATTGTTGAACTATGACTTGTTTCTTTTTGTTGGTTTGTATTTTTGCACTGCATTCCCCGCTTGGGGAATACAAACATCACAGTATTTAGAAAAAAAAAACAACAACAACTACGACATTACATTTAAATGTATTAATTAAAACCAGTGAGTAGACTAACTAACAGCAACAACACAAATTTTGTCATTTACCCAGGCACTGGCGTCTGCACAGACACACACATCGATGTGTGTGTGTGCGTTTACACTTCCATTGGGGGGGATGTGTGCCTTGTCGTGGTAAACCGCAAAAAGTCAACGCCCCACAAAACTGAACATTAATTTAAACTAAACGCGATGCGATACGATATGGAACGACAAAAAAATGCGAAGGGGTACAACGACGACGTCGATGGCAACGACTATAGCATCGTTTTAATAACCAGTTTAATTTGTAATAATTAGCATCAGCAAATATTTATGCACACACACACGCAGATACACACAAATGTGTGTAAAGGAATTTGAATGAGACCCTTCCAGGGGACTAACGTAGAAAAATATCGTTAAAGAGGACTACAAATTTCAAGAGATTGAAGATATATTTTATAGATGGAAGAACCTTTATAGGGCATTATATTAATAAAATATACTGAAAAAATAATCTGTCCTTTAATAGGTCCTTGTAAAATTAATTTTAAAAAATCCAAGCGGTTTGAAGGCCCTGAAAAACTTATTTTAAAAATGCAGTCTTTAAGCAATGTAAAAAAATCCACGACCTTAACTAGTATTTAAAAAATTCAGATTCTTTAAAAAAATAATTTAAGAAATTTCACGCATTTGAATGATCTTTACAAATTATTTAAACCAGTGCGCGGAGCAGTATAGTCGGACGGGACCGACCAGATGATACCCTACACAACTACCAGGGAACTCTAACTTTCTGCGGATGTTTTTTCCGAGCCTGGGCAATAGTTCGTGCAATTTGAACCCTCTATTACGATTAGAGGTCAACAGCATCTTACACTGACACAATATCCGAATATTCCCAATATTCAGTACAGCCCTTCTAAATACTTGTCCAGATTCCCTTCACCGTGATTTGTGTTTGGATGTTCGGATTTGAATTGTGGCATACAGATCGACTCGAAAAAAACATAAAAAATTATGTTTTCGGTCCACTTCATCCAATATTATTATCTGATGATCACCGTGTGCCCTCTAGTGTGGTAACGAGTTACTAAAATATATCTGAAATATTTGAGTGTAACTCCCACATCCGAGTAGATACGACAATATAATTGGTATCAATTTAAAGGTCAACAACTCCTCTTGGATATACTATCAATTTCTTGGGTCTATGTCCTTCAGGACTAAATATATATGCCACAGAATATTAATTTCGCCATTTTTCACACAAGTCAGGGTCCCTTTGACCCTTTAAATATTGACAGATCTTTATCAAAATAGCCATGCTTATTCTTTGGCCCGATACTCTTCTCCATGTAAAAATTCGTGAAGTTTGGGCCATAATTGCGTCCCCTGAAGCAACCAGAAAATCACACAAACATAAAGGTTTTGGTCCTTTTCATCCCTAAATATTAACCGATCTTTACTAAAAACAATTGGGGCCTTCATTGGGCTGAACCCTTCCTACATGCAAAAGTTCGTGAAGATTTATAATGGACAGATGGTCACACATTTCCAGATCGAGTCAGCTAGTTCAGATATGCTTAAAGGTCTAGGACCAATATTTCGCGGCGTTACAAATTCTTGGGGCTGCTCAAAGCTATAATACCCTGACAACATAGTTGTGTAGGGTATAAAAAATGCAGGCCTTTAATTTTTATATCCTTAAGGGTATTATGTCTTTGTGCATATGTTTGTAAAAGGCAAAATGAAACGACATAGACACATGGTTCCTTTTGAGAATATGCATAGAATCACTTTCTAAGTCGATTTATGTATGTCCGTCAGACTGTCTGTCCGTCTGTTGGTGTTAAATTGTAGACAAAGTACAGGTCGCATTTATGATCCGATTTCGATGAAATTTGGCACAGCTCACTTATTTGGCCCAAGGACGAACCCTATTGAAATTGGTTGACAAATCGGTTCAGATTTAGATATAGCTCCCATATATATTTTCGTCTGATTTAATGTAAACGGTCCCTATATATCTTTCGATTTGCACGAAATTTGGTACAGCCTAATGATTTAGGTCTAGAATGATGTGTGCTAAGTTTCCTGAAAATCGGTTCAGATTTAGATAGTGGAAGTGATGCAAATGTGGTATAGGTTGGTAATGTGGTATAGTCACTTTTTTTGTAAACTGAAAATTTTAGAATAACTAAAACATGTTCTATAGTTTGCTGTTCTCAAAAAAATAAGATAGCAATGACCTGTTTAATTTATTTAAATCACGTTGAGAATCAGTACCAAAAATAAAATTTTTCATGAAATTGACTTTTTTTCGATTGAAGTTTAAAAATATTTTTTTGTTTTACGGATGTACTTTAATCGTTATTACTAAAGCATTAAAATAATCAGTATGAACTAAAAATCAAATAATATGTGCGATTGCACCACATAATCACCAATTTGAAAAAAAAACTAGACATTTCTTCAGTAAACACATAGGTAATGTGGTATACCTTGATTCTGCATGAAAAAAGGCCAGCACTAAACAAAATCTCATTACTATGTGAAACATTTTTACTCTACGAGAGTCTACCATGAATCACAAGGATGAAAAACAAAGGCTATGAGTTTTAACAACTTCTCCATACAAAAATGAAATATTGACATGTGTAGACATTATTATATAATAAAAATTTAAGTTCCACTCAACGTATCCGTTAAAAATCTTAACAGACATAAATCTCGAGCTAATTCGCATTCATTAAAAACAATAAATTATATAAGATATCAATTGGAAGTGAAAATTATACTATACCACATTAACATCATGTGGTATACCACATTACCTGCACTTTTTTTAAAATCGCTTTTTATGGAATTTCTAATATTTTCTCAAATATCTCTTAAATTGTTAGAATAATATTATTTTCAAATTGATACATGGAAAGACAACACATGTAGCATGTTAAGTGCAAAATTTCAATTTAATCGGATAAAAAATAAAAATTTGGCAATCTAAAAACAAATGGGTATACCACATTTGCATCACCTCCTATATATCTCCCTTATACATTTTCGTCCGATTTTAGGTAAACGGTGTACCAAAGCCCCTATATATTTTTCGATTTCCATGCAATTTGGCCCAGCGTAATGAATTAGGTCTAGAATGATGTGTGTTAAGTTTCGTGAAAAACGGTTCAGATTTAGATACAGCTCCTATATATAGTTTCATCCGATGTTAAATAAAAGGTGCACAAAAGACCTAAGGCCGTTTGCTACAAAATTTTGTACAACGTACTGAAATTTATATTGCCGAACGTTTTCCAAATTATGTAAGAATCGGTTCCGAATTAGATAAAGCTTCCATATATAGTTTCGTCTGGTACACCAAAGACCTAACGTTAGGCCGATTGACACATTTTGCACAACATACTGAAGTTAATATAACCTAGCGTGTGAAAACTTTTGAAATCAGTTCAGATTTGGATAGAGCTCCTATATATATTTTCTACCGATTTTAAGTCAATGACGCACCAGGAACTCGAAATGTGGCCGATATGCACAAAACATACTGAAATTGGTTATTTTTCGAAGACCCTAGTTTGGTGTAAGTTTTATCAATTTCGAATGACCTTTTTTAAGCCCAGATGTGTTAAAGATTTTTCCAAAGACCAAAAAAGGCATGGATTTATTTTTAAATAATTTTTTCAACGGTCATATGGGTTAACGAGACTAGAATGGATCTTCTAAAAGGGCCACTCATTAGAGACCCTTGAAGGGGACTTCTGCAAATAGAAAATCTCTCTAAAGGGATATTTTCCGATAGCAGACTATTTTATTGTTGGAAAATTTCGCATACAGGTCTTATGACCCGAAGACATTTTTTATGTTTATTATAACCAGTAGAATTTGCAAAGGTCTTCCATGAGTGGAAGATCCTTATGTGTAGTTCTTCGATGAATAAAACACATCTCTATGTGTATGTGAGTTTGTGTGAGTGTGTTGACTTGGTATGCCTCGTGTCATAATTTCCGCAATTAATTCATGATGTCCACTGTTAATTTAGCAAATTATTATTGCCTTTTATGTCAACAGCAAAAAAAAAAGAATTAAAAACAATTTTTGCATAACTATTCATGATTCATTTGGTGAACAGAATACGAATAATAATAACAAACACTGCGTAGTCGATTCTAAAAACTCCAATGAATGCAATTTAGCTAGACAATGCCCAGCAGATATGGCTAATATGAATGGCTAATCATGAATGAGGTTAGATATTCATGATTAGGGAGGTATAGAGAATAAGGGCAGCACGCACATACACATACTCTCACGCACACAATTAGCTGCGACTATTATTAAACACCCATTTACAATGGTTATGAAAACGAATTAACCTTTGACATTGTTTCGCAAAAAAATTTAATAATTTTAAAGTGCAGTTTTTATGATGGGTCAAAGTGTAAAATTAAGTTGAGCTAATAATTTTCAAAAAAAATAAATTCAAAAATAAAATGTGCCAAGTTAATAAATTTAGATGCCCTAGATTTTTTTTTTGAGTTATTAAAAAACAGTTGAATTAACCTCGCATAAAACTGGGGTTAATAAATTGTGTATGTTTGTAATTTGCATGTATGTCATGTTGACAAAGCTTACCTTTCTTTTTGGACCAGAGATTAAAAAATCTGCAAAGAAAACAAACAAAAAGTAGAAATGAAAAAAAAACAATCAAATTTTCATGGATACAAAAAAGTTTAGATTTATAAATAAAATATTTGTTTTCATGTTACATATTTAGGCTTGGATAAAATAAAACCAGCGAGCGGAGCAGTATAGTCGGACGGGCCGACCGCATGATACCCTACACAACATCTCCGAAAATCTAAATTTGTGTGGTTCTATGTGCTTGGACAATATTTCGCGATCTTTACAACCTCTTGACCGACTAGAGGTCAACAAATATTACTAATATTCAGTACAGCCTTTCTAATTACTTGTCCAGATTCAAGGCGATCAGGCCTATATTTTCGCCCTCTAGTGTGATAATGTGGTACTAAGTAATATCTGAATACGTAAGCACCTGTAAAAATTTAAGTGTAACTCCCACATCCGAGTACATACGACAATATAATTTGTATCTATTTAAAGGTAAACCACTCCTCTGGAATATACTATCAAATTCTGGGGTATATGTTCTTCAGGGATAAATATATCCGCTACAGAATACAAATTTTGTAATTTTTAACACAAAAGTAAGTGTCCACTTGACCTAAATATTGACCGATATTTTTCAAAAACAGGCATGGTTATTCCTTGGCCCGATCCCCTTCTACGGTGTTTGGCCCATAAAAGTGGCCTCTGGAGCGACCAGAAAATCAGACAAAAATAAAGTTGTTGGTCCATTTCATCCCCTAAATATTAACCGATCTTTACCAAAAGATCGCTCTAGAGGTCGCAATTATGGCCCAAACATCGCGAATTTTTACATGGAGAATGGGATCGGGCCAAAGAATTAGCATACCTTTTTTGATAAAGATCGATCAATATTTAGCGGGTCAAATGGACGCTGACTTTTGTGTGAAAATGACAAAATTTGTATTCTATAGCGTATAAATCCCCTGAATGTCCTAGTCCCGAGATGTTGATAGTACATCCCAGAGGAGGGGATGACTTTTAAATTGATACCCTTATGTGGAAGCTACACTTAACCCTTTCAGTGTCAAAGAACAAATTTGTCGGAATAAAAATCTAAAATTTTGTATTTAAAATCATATAAAGGAACATAGTTTAGAAAAAATAGCAATTGCCATTTTAATCCTCGACCAGTTTCGTCTGTCTTTCAGCAAAAACAAAAACATCAATAGTGACGGTACATAGGATAACTGAAAAGTGGCAAAGAAAGAGAGTACTTTTAAATGTCGAACATATTCGACAAAAACACTGAAAGGGTTAAATATTTACAGGTGTTTACGTACGCAGACATTTTTTAGTAACCTAGAGGGCGGAAATATAGAGCTAATCGCTTTGAAATTGTCCATGAGATTCAAGCTATGATCAAGAACACCGCCTATAATTTTCGGTGATGATCAAATAATAATTTTGGGCCGGAAACTTAATTTTTGGTGTTTTTTTCGAGTCGATCTATAGGCCACAATTATAAGCCGAACATCACAACACAACCCACAGCGAAGGGAATATGGACAAGTAATTAGAAGGATTTGTAAAAAGTACTGAATATTGCCAATATTCGAAAAATACATCAGTGTAAGGAAGAGGTGCTGTTGACTTCTAATCGGGCAAGAGGGTGAAACTATCACGAAATATTACCCAGACTCGGAATAAAAATCCGCAGAGAGATAGAGTTCAGGGGTAGTTGTGTAGGTTATCGTGTGGTCGGTCCCGTCCAACTATACTGTTCCGTTCACTGTTTTTTATTTTTGCCATTGTTTCCTTCTCTCAAAAGAGAAAAACTGTTTTTTCCGATCCTGGGCAATATTTCTGATATTCTGCACCTTCTTGTCCGATTAGAAGTCAAAAGCATTTCTTCTTTACACTGTCATATTTTCCGAATATTACTAATATTCAGTACAGCACTTCTAATTACTTGCTCAGATTCCCTTCACCGTGGGTTGTGTTGTGATGTTCGGCTTCCAATTGTGGCCTATATATCGACTCCAAAAAACACAAAAAATTAAATTTTCGGTCCACTTCACCCCAATATTATTGGAAAACCTCATGGAAAAGTTCAAAGCGATCAGCACTATATTTCCGCCCTCTAGTGTGGTAAGGGGTTACTTAATCATATCTGAATACGTAACCACCTATAAATATTTAAGTGTATCTCACACATCCGAGCACATACGACAATGTAATTGGTATCAATTTGAAGGCCAACAACTACTCTTGGGTATATTGTTAACTTCTTGGGTCTATGTCCTTCAGGAGTAAATATTTACGCTATAGAATACAAATTTTGTAATTTTCACACAAAAGTCAGGGTTCATTTGACCCGCTAAATATTGACCGATCTTTATGAAAACAGGCATGCTTATTATGTTCGGACCATAATTGCGGCCTCTAGAGCGACCAGAAAATCTGACAAAAATAACATTTTACGTCCATTTCATTCCCTAAATATTGTCCGATCTTCACAAAAAACAATAGGGGTCTTCTTTGGCCAAAACCCATCCTACATGCAAAATTTCGTGAAAATGGGTCCATAACTGTGGCTGTTATCGTGTTTACAGTCTAGATCGACTCAGCTTGTCGAGATATGAGATAGGTGGGTCTAGGACCAATATTTCGCGGCGTTACAAACTCTTGGGGCTGCACAAAGCTATAATACCCTGACAACAAAGTTGTGTAGGGTATCAAAAGTTTGTAATAAAAAAATACCTCCCTCAACAGAAAATGTCCCAGAAAATCCAGCTATTTCTAAAAGATATAAAATTTTGAAAAATCATATGAATGACAGTGGCCTTTGCTTTGCGTTGTTCTTGTTGTTGTTGTCTTTGTGGCCTGGAATACCAATCCAATAAAAATTAATTAATTTTTTTAAATATTTTATTTTTAACATAAATATTTAAATTTAACATAGGTCATAACTGGCCCAACCAATGACTTCATTTCGTTTTGGCTTCGCGATGGGATGGGAGGTGTATGGGGAAATAAGGGTTAATTGTTCGAAACACATTTTATGGCTCATAACGTGTTTTTTTTCGATTATTTAATAAAAACCAAAAACAAAAGTCGAACCAAAGAGTTGACAAATTTTTATTCAAGGTCACATGTGTTTGAATCTTTTAATAAAATATATACAAGAGAAAAAACAACAAACATGTTTTTTATTAAATATTTTTATCTAAGCTGCGATAACAGGCATGGCTGGAGATTCCGTCATGATTTTGTTTTGAATGATTTTTTTTTCGTTAGGAAATTATATCAATGATATATTATAAATAGATTTTGAAATTTTTTTGTTAGAATAAATCTGCATAGAATTTTGTGGTGGAATTTGAGAGCCAATATTTCACCAAAAGAAAAGTAATAAAAATAACAAAAAATAAATAAAAAAAAATTATGATGATGACGATTTTTTTGTGTTACGAAATTTGAGCAGAAATCTCAATTACCGAGTTACACATGATTTGTTGTTTGAATGCCTGCCTGCCTGCGGACTGGACTGGACTGAACTGCCACGCCGTCAATTGGACTACTGCTGCACCCGACTGACCAGAGACAAATGCTGCTCTGCTTCACTTCGTGTAAATCAATCTTCCGGTTTAAATGAATTACAGCGCCGTGTAATTCAAAATGCAAATGACCATGTCCCAATCTATATTTATTTTTGTTGTTGTTTTTTTGTTAAGTTAATGCCTAACTGCAACAACAACAATTTAGCAAACAAATAAATAAAATGAAACATCATGATATAGATTATGCATAATAAATATTTATTCAATAAATGAAAAATAACCAGTAAGGAAAGTAGTAAAGTCGGACTGGACCGACTATGTGTTACCCTTCACCACTTTGGGTATATTCTACATAGTCTCCTAACAGACGTCGCCTTTTTGAAAGAACATTGAACGAAATATATTTAGGGATTTTGGCGCACCATTTACCTTAAATCGGGCGAAAATATTTATGGGAGCTATATCTAAATCTGAACCGATTTTCACGAAACTAAGCACACATCAATATAGACTCAATTCAGTACGCTATGCCACATGTCGTGCAAATCGAAAGATATTTAGGGACTTTGGCGCACCATATCTATTAAATCGGGCGAAAAGATATATGGGAGCTATATAATCTGAACCGATTTTCACGAAACTTAGCACACGTCATTCTAGCCTCAATTCAGTATCCTATGCTAAATTTCGTGCAAATCGAGAGATATTTAAGGATTTGGGCGCATCATTTACCTTAAATCGTACGAAAATAAATATGGGAGCTATATCTAAATCTGAACCTATTTCCACGAAACTTAACACACATCATTCTAAATTCAATTCAACACGCCGTGTCGAATTTGTGCAAATCGAAAGATATTTAGAGACTTTGGCCCACCATTTACCTTAGATCGGACGAAAATAAATATGGGTGGTATATCTAAATCTGAACCGATTTTCACGAAACTTAACACATATCATTCCAGACTTAATTCAATACGCTCTGCCAAATTTCGTGCATATCGAAAAATATTTAGGGACTTTGGCGCACCATTTACCTTAAATCGGACGAAAATATATATGGGAGCTATATCTAAATCTGAACCGATTTTCACGAAACTTAACACACATCATTTCAGACTTAATTCAATACGCCATGCCAAATTTCGTGCATATCGAGAGATATTTAGGGACTTTGGCGCACCATTTACCTTAAATCGGACGAAAATATTTATGGGAGCTATATCTAAATCTGAACCGATTTTTACAAACTTAGCACACATCATTCTAGGCTTAATTCAGTGCGCTATGCCAAATTTTGTGCATATCGAAAGATATATAGGGACTGTGATGCATCATTTACATTAAAATCGGACGAAAATATATATGGGAGATATATCTAAATTTGAACCGATTTCTCCCAATTTCAAAAGGACTAACATAAAGGTTAGAATTTGTTTAATGATCATATATAAGTCTGGATAATTTAAAATATTTTTTCGGAGTCTATACAAGGCGTGGATTTTTTAAAGAATATTTTTTTCGGAGTCTATACAAGGCGTGGATTTTTTAAAGAATATTTTTTTCGGAGTCTATACAAGGCGTGGATTTTTTAAAGAATTTTTATTTTTTTCGGAGTCTATACAAGGCGTGGATTTTTTAAAGAATATTTTTTTCGGAGTCTATACAAGGCGTGGATTTTTTAAAGAATATTTTTTTCGGAGTCTATACAAGGCGTGGATTTTTTAAAGAATATTTTTTTCGGAGTCTATACAAGGCGTGGATTTTTTAAAGAATATTTTTTTCGGAGTCTATACAAGGCGTGGATTTTTTAAAAAATATTTTTTTCGGAGTCTATACAAGGCGTGGATTTTTTAAAGAATATTTTTTTCGGAGTCTATACAAGGCGTGGATTTTTTAAAGAATATTTTTTTCGGAGTCTATACAAGGCGTGGATTTTTTAAAGAATATTTTTTTCGGAGTCTATACAAGGCGTGGATTTTTTAAAGAATATTTTTTTCGGAGTCTATACAAGGCGTGGATTTTTTAAAGAATATTTTTTTCGGAGTCTATACAAGGCGTGGATTTTTTAAAGAATATTTTTTTCGGAGTCTATACAAGGCGTGGATTTTTTAAAGAATATTTTTTTCGGAGTCTATACAAGGCGTGGATTTTTTAAAGAATATTTTTTTCGGAGTCTATACAAGGCGTGGATTTTTTAAAGAATATTTTTTTCGGAGTCTATACAAGGCGTGGATTTTTTAAAGAATATTTTTTTCGGAGTCTATACAAGGCGTGGATTTTTTAAAGAATATTTTTTTCGGAGTCTATACAAGGCGATGATGATATATATAGGACCCTTTATAATCCTCCAAAAGGACTATTTTTAAAAAATTTCAAGGCCTGGTTTGGTATAAATTTTTATTATAGCCAAAAAATACAAAATTTGGGGGAATGGGGCATCAAGACCCCCACAATAGTTTTTTCGTAACATCTTTCGTTGTTGTTTCATAAAAAATTATTGCATGTCATCTTTTAAAGAAATGTTCAATCACCACGTTTGACAAGGACATTGTTGACACCATATCCCCTTTTCAGAGAAATCAGTAGTTTTCACTTTGTTGTTGTTGTTCTCACATTATCGCAATGTCTGTCTGCCTATCGCATCGCTAGGCTATACTAATGAACAATTCATGTTGTGTTTGATGTCTGATGATGACGAAGATGAGGTTGATGTTACAAGTTCGAAATGTGTCATTCGGCTCGATGTCACTCTGGAACAATGGAAAACTGCAACTGAAATATCGATCAGGGCGAAATACACTAGAAATGAAATTGTAATATTGAAAATAATAAAAGCAAAAATAAAAAATAAGAAGAAGTGGAATATTTTGGAGTCAGAGAAGTCTCAAGGGGTGTTAGCAAATATATAATTAAAATGTATTTTTTATTTATTTTTTTTAATATTTTTTTATTTAAAAAAAATATTTTTTATTTACACTCTTGTAATATAATTCTTATTGTGGGTGTTTTACAGAGTTCTGTTTTTTTATATTTTATGACAAAGTTCTCACTTTGCACACCCTCGCTAACAGCCATATCATCATCATCATGGGCCCAACATCAACATGTCATCTCATATCAGGGGCCATGTATCGCGAGGCATATCATCAACATCATTGTCACTATGCTTCTTGTATTGTCGCCGAACGAATGACGTTGGGACTGAGTGACTGCCGAGAGATAAGTAAAGTGTTCTAGATTTCAGATTTCAGCTGGGGCGTCGCCTTCCCCTCGCGCCAACATCTTTTGTGGGTCATTATCGTCATTTTAATGCATTACGAACGGCTGTTTTATCCATTTTCTGTATTGTTTCTGTTTTGGTTTCTGCATTGCTTTACTTTGCTTTGGTTGTTGTTGTTTCTTGGCTATGACAATTGCTTTTGACACATAAAAAATATCATAAGTTGGGGTTTTGTTACAAAAATAACAAAAAACATAAAGGGGGAAGAATTTTATTACTTTGGCCTAAATGCATTTGCATATGTTTGTATGTTAAGGGGATATTTTAAATGGATATTTAAGAAACATTTTTTAGGTTTTAGCTATTTTTTGAATACAAAAATATTTTTTAGGTTTTGTTTTTTTTAATACCAAAAAAAGTTCAAAGACATTTGGGGTCCAAAAATATATTTTTAATTTTCCCCAACAATGGAAATAAAAACCCAGTGCGCGGAGCACTATAGTCGGACGGGGCCGACCATATGATACCCTACACAGCTAAAGGACTCTATCTTTCTGCGGATTGTTACAATTCATGATAGTTGCACCCTCTTGCCCGATTAGAGGTCAACAGCACCTCTTCCTTACACTGCCATATTTTCCAAATATTCCCAATATTCAGTAGAGCCCTTCTAATTACTTGTCCATATTCCCTTCATCGTGGGTTGTGTTGTGTGATGTTCGGCTTAAGATTGTGGCATATAGATCGACTCGAAAAAAAACCAGTGAGCGGAGCAGTATAGTCGGGCGGGGCCGACCATATGATACCCTACACAACTTCCTAGAAAATCTCACTTTGTGTGGTTCTATATTCTGAGTCTGGCCAATATTTCGCGATATTTGCACCCTCTTGACTGACTAGAGGCTTTCAATTGTGTGGACTCGAAAAAAACACACACACAAAAATTAAGTTTTCGGTCCACTTCATCCCTATATTATTATATGATCATCACCGAAAATTATGGGCATTGTCCTTGACCATAACTGGAACCACATGGAACAGTTCAAAGCGATCAGCGCTATATTTCCGCCCTCCATTTTGGTAATAGGTTACTAACTAATCTGATTACAAAGGACAATATAATTGGTATCAATTTAAAGGTCAACCACTCCTCTTGGATATACTAACAACTTCTCGGGTCTTTGTCCTCCAGGAGTAATTTAATTCGCCATAGAAATCAAATGTCATTTTTCACACAAAAGCCAGGGTTCATTTGACCCTCTAAATACTGATGGATCTTCATCAAAACATGCATGCTTATTCTTTGACCCGATCCCCTTCTCCATGTAAAAATTCGCAATTTGTGGGCCATCTGGAGCGACCAGAAAACCCGACAAAAATTTAGTATTTGGTCCATTTCATCCCCTAATTATTAACCGACCTTTACTAAAAAATAGAGGTTTTCATTGGCCAGAACCCATCCTACATGCAAAATGTGGTGAAGATTGGTCCATAATTGTGGCCTGTATTGTGTTTACAAATTATAATGGACAGACGGACGGACACACATGTATAGATCGACCCAGCTAGTCGAGATATGACGATCGGTATGCATAAAGGTGGGTCTAGGATCAATATTTCGCGGCGTTACAATCTCTTGGGGCTGCACAAAGCTATAATACCCTGACAACATTGTTGTGTAGGGTATAAATATCCAGGAATTCCTATTCTTAGTTTTTGTAAAAAAACATTAATTTACAAAAATCCTCTCTTCTGGGTTATCGATACACAATATTAAATATTCGAGCTTGTTTTCCGTGCGTATAAGTGTTGTCATTAAGTATCCGCCAACCTATTACATTTCTTTTGGTGCTGCATTGCGTATGAGTTCTGTTGTTACTTATACACCGACACAAATCGGACATTTTTTCTTTATTAATAGGTAGGGGGAAAAGAAATCCATTATTTTTATATGAACTATATGACTTTATTTAACATTCTTCGGAATGTCCGATTTGGGCCAAATATGCACCGTTTTGTTATATGATTTTTACTACTGCTGACATGCCGGTCCACTTCGATCATTTCTCTGATTTTATCGACATTTTCGACGAGTGGCCTACATGTGTGATGCACCTAACATCAACAATTCCTGAACGGAATCTACGAAACCAAAATTGCACATAATTGGCTGTTACAGTATCGGAACAATAAACAACATTCACAATTTTAGCCGCTTAGATTGCATTTTCACCTTTGTCAAAGAAAAACTGTAAAATGTACTGAATTTTCTCTTTGTTCACTCCCCTGTAACCCGAACCTAATTGAATTCTGGGAATGGAAAATTTGGAATCTAAGTATTTTTTCTTATTGAAAAATGTCCATCTTTAGAAATGATAATATTTATAATGTTGAAAAAAAAATCATCTTTATGCTGGAAAATATTTTTTGCAAAGTATTTTATTTCTATAAAAATACATTTTTCCGTGCGTATAAGTGTTGTCGTTAAGTATTCGACAACCTATCACACTAACATTGCGTATGAGTTCTGTCGTTACTTATACGCCGACTCAAAGCTGACATTTTTTCTTTAATATTTTACATAAAATAGTGAGGACATATTGAAATGGAAAAATTGAATATTTCGAATATCTCTACTGATTATTGTTCTTTTTTTAGAAATTTTAATATTTATTCCGTCGAAAAAAATATATTTATTCTGGTGAATATGTTTTCCAAAAATCTATGATCAGTACTGATTATACATATACGTTTTTCTGTTCTAATCTTAAATAGGCTTATATGTTTGATTGAGGTTTCTTATATCAACTGATATTCAAATTTTGGTCATATTTACTTCAGACATATCTCAAAATATACTGTGATATAACTATCAAAACTTTTATTTTTATATTTTCATAATTAAAAAAATTTATTAAATATTCTCGCTTGTTTTCGTGCGTATAAGTGTTGTCGTTAAGTATCCGACAACCTATAACATTTCTCTTGGTGTTCCATTACGTATGAGTTTTGTCATTACTTATACGCCGACCCAAAGCTGAAATGTTTTCTTTAATATTTTTGCTGGGTATGGAAAATTAAGAATCTTTGTACTTAATAATTTTCCATTATTGAAAAATAAATACCTTTTTCAAAGGAATAATACAAAATTTTGCTTTTATAAAAATAGTATTTAAATAAATGCCTCTATTTGATTGAGGTATATATATATATATATATATATATATATGTTTTTTATGTTTTCATAATTTAAAAAATATGTATTTAATATTCACGCTTGTTTTCCGTGCGTATAAGTGTTGTCGTTAAGTATTCGACAACCTATCACATTTCTTTTGGTGCTTTATTGCGAATGGGTTTTGTCGTGACTTATACGCCGACTGGCTGACATTTTTTCTTTAACATTTTCCATAGAATATTGAAACAAAATAAATTCGAAGAATGGACAATTTTTGAGTAAATTAACCTATGCTAAGTACTGACGATACAATTTTGTTTTATCTTGTACTTAAATAAATGCCTCTATTTGATTGAGGTATATATATATATATATTTCGAGAGTATAACTGTCGTCGTTAAGTATTCGACAACCTATCACATTTCTTTGCGTATGAGTTTTGTCGATACTTATGCGCCAACTAAAAACTGAAATGTTTTCTTTAATATCTGGGAATTATTTTCAGGATTGATCTTAAATAGGATCCACTATTACATGGAGGTCTTCTTATCTTAACATATATTCGATTTTTTGTCGTATTCAGTTAAGACTCAAAAAATGTAAGAACGATTTTTCAATATTTCTGGTCTGTACTTTGGACAAACGGACAAGCCAACATATCTAAATTGATTCTGCTAATCTCGCTGTTCTGCTACATTAGGTCTGAAATCATGCTACATTAGGTTAGAAATTCCATCTGGAGACATAAAAAATCCGCTCTGAACTTCTATAAGAAGCCGTTTCCGGCAAATCATATTCTGCCATTCTGTCTTGCTATATAAAAATCCCTTCTGACTGGTAGTTCTCTCAAATTTTAAGGCACGAAAAATTTCCGGAAATGTCTAAAAGAAGTTGCTTCTTGGATTCTAAAAAATCCGATTTAAAAATTGGCTGGAATTTTCTTCCGAGAACTTACATGTATCATGTTGGTGCTAATTTCCTCTAAAAAAATAATTAAAAATTACCTGAAAAGATAAAAAACAAAGAAAATTCCATTAGAAATATTTTATTTAATTTCGATTTTTTAAAGAAATAAAAAAAACATTTCTAAATAAATTATCTAGCCTCATTGATAGCCGTAGCTTATTTCTACCTGGTCCAACTTTTATTTCTTTGTCACAGCTATTTATGATTCCACATTTTTTTTATTTCCAATACAATTTTATGCGAAGTATTGTGTTCAATGTGATTTATCTCTGGTTTTTCAGAGATTTAGCAATTGGCCAGGGCAAAATCAACAACCGGCTGCCAGGGCAAAATGGTTGTAGTTGTGCAGAAAATATGCAAATGTGAACACGTGCTCGAACAAAGCATACAAGAGATTATTGAAACTTGTTTTTTTTTTCATTCACAGACTTGGGTCGGAGAGCCAAGACCTCTGCGGAGGCAAGGAAACAACACCCAAACTGCGGGCCAGCCATAGATAGACAAGTAGATAATGGAAATGGTATGGGTAGTTAGTTGGTTGGTTAAATAACCCAAAGTTTAAAAGAAGAAAGAGATTTTTTTAATAAAAAAAAAATATTTGTGACGACTTTGATTTCCATGAAAAATTGTGAAAAAAAAATTCGCAAAATTATAATTACGTTATTTATTTATTTTTTTCTCTTGCATTGCAAAAAAATTTCTCACAATTAATTAATTGCTAATTTCTTGATTACCAAATTATTAACAAATCAAAAGTGGAAAAAATAGCAACAATAAAAAAGACTTATGAATTAAAAATTACAATTCAATACGAACGCAAAACAATAGCTATGTGGAGAGCAAAAGCAACTTGTCTGTTGGCTTTAATGATTATTACGTTAGCCAAATACTGTATAATTAAGAAGAAAAAAATACACAACAAAAAATATTTTTTTAACTGAAAGTAAACTCAATTTTTTAAAATTGTTTGCTACCACACAATATTAACCCATTGAGAAATGAAAATATAATTTTTTTCTGGGCAAAAAAAAAGTTGGAATCCACTCAAATCTTTTAGAAGAATTTCCTTTTGGACTCTCTAAAAGAAGAAGTGACTTCAGATCCATGAGAAGAAGTCTCCTTAGACACTCTTGAACTTGTGTTTTCAGATCCTATAGAAGAATTATCAAAGCCTCCAAAAGATGCCTCGAGACTCCTACAAACTCCATAAAAGATGAAGTGGATGAAGTCTTCTTCGGTATCCTATAAGAAGAAATATACATATTTTGAGCAAAAAAAAAAAAAAAAAATTCAAGTCCACTCAAATCTTTTAGAAGAATTTCCTTCAGACCCTCTAAAAGAAGTCCCTCTTAAGGCCTCTAAAATAAGTCTCTTTTCAGACCCTCTCAATGTAGTGTCTTCAGATTCTATAAAAGAGGTCCCTTCAAACGCGTTAAAAGATATCCCTTCAGAACCTCTAAAATGAGTAAATTCAGACCTTCTCGAAGAAGACTCTTCAGACCCTCAACATGAAGTCCCTTCAGACCACCTAGAAAAAGTTCTTTCAGACCCTCTAGAAGAAGTTTCTTCAGATCATATAGATGAAGTTTTCTCCAGCCCATTTTAACCTTCTAAAAAATCTTCCAATCACCAAAATAAAAAATCCCTTTGGCCTCATCCTAAAGCCACTTGGAAGGAATTGAATTTTTGTATTAAAAAAACTCTACTAGTTTCCAAAAAGTGTCTCCTCCTCAAAAAGTACCTTCTTCTACCTCCTTTCAAAATAATTCCCATACCACTTTCCATAGGAAGTTCCCTGATATGATTCCCTTACCAGGAAGTTCACTGATATGAAATATGAAATAAATTCTACAAAACTTGTGTTCTTCTGAAATAAGACTTTCCTTCCGATGGAATAGGAACGCTGAGGAACGGACGAAGAGAGGGCTGATTGCACTCTATGCATGCAAGAACTCCATTGGGAAAAGCTGGGGGCTAAAACCATCGACTATACACTGGTTGTATAATACTGTGGTAAGGCCCATCCTATCCCATGGTTCTCTTGTGTGGTGGAACTGTCTGCGCCACAAGTCGACATCCAGTAAATTATATAAGATATAAAGAACCGCCTCGATTTTAGTTACAGGTGCCAGTAGGACACAAGCAATGCTGAATTTTAGGCCCCTGAGCCTCAGCATTAAGTGTCATGCCGCGTGTAGCGCCCTAAGGCTGCATGAACAAAACCTATGGCGAAGTTGTACCTTTGGGCATGACCGTATCATGAACGAGCCAGGTATGACATTGGACCAACGTGTAAAACTATGTGACTATATATCACCAGTCCTGAGATTTGTCGTTATTCCTAGTAGAGACGACTGGAACCAAAGTAACCCTCCTCTGGACGGTCTGGCCTTCTATACAGACGGATCCAAGATGGAAAAAGGTACAGGGGCGGGCGTCTACTGTGAAAGGCTAGTCCTTGAGTTAACATACAAGCTGGACTGTAGTGTTTTCCAAGCTGAAATCTTGTTAAATCAAATATTTCAAATCTTGTTATATCAAATCTGAGGCCGTCCTCAAGTGTAGAGCAGCTTTGGAAGAACGTACTTACAGCTATCGGTTGTGTTGGGTACCAGGACATTGTAACATCTTGGGTAATGAGAGAGCAGACGAACTACCTAGACGAGGATCTCAATCCACAGATCTAGCAACTGATGACTCAATCAAACCACCCATATGTCATCTTTACCGGAACTTTGAAGCATTCTTCGACGAAAGAGAAGATAACTTTGGCACAACGAACCTTACCTTTTTTTATATCTTTCTGTAAGCTTCTCATCTCCCTTTATTTCCCCAATCTTCTCTCTCCTATAGATCTGTCCTTATCTCTTTTCTTCTCGTGGATGAAACAACTGACCTAACGGTCTCAGAGTGCTGCAGCCACTTAAGTGACTGCACATCCCCAAACTTAACCTAACCTTGCCTTCCATATGAAATTATCTCAGACTCCTCATTCTTCTATACGAAGTTTCGTCTGGCATTCAAAACAAAAACGTACCCTCCGACTGTCTAAAAGGAATCTGCTTAGGACTATTATAAAAAAAAAACTTCTTTGAACTTCTCGTCCGACCTTCTATACGAAGTGTTCTCAGGCTCAAAGAAGGTCTTTTAAAATCAATCTCTACTAACCTTGTTATAGAAGATTCCTCAGGACTTCTATAAAAAAATCTTCTTGGTTCTATTAATAGTGACATCTGACTTTCTAAAAAAATATTCTTGTGGGCTTTCATAAGAAGTTCCTCCAGGCCATTTCCCCAAAGTCTTCTGAAAGTCCCCAAAGTCTTCTGAAACAAGTCCCCATTGACCTTTTGAAAGAATTCGCAAGGAAATTCAAAAAAAACTCCCTTCTGACCTTACATAAAAAAAAATCCATCGATGTAAAGTCCAAATTTCCAAAGCCCCGTATGATCCAAACAAAATCGATAACAAATTTAAATAAAAACCGGTAAGGAAAGTAGAAAAGTCGGACTGGGTCGACTATATGATACCCTTCACCACTTTGGGTATATTCTACATATATATCCTAACAGACGTCGCGTTTTTGTTCTATATCTATATCTAAACCGGTTTCAGAGAAATTTGCCAGAGATTAATTTATATTACTTCAGTGCGTTGTGTCAATCGGCCTAGCTTTGGATCTTTTCACGAAGCTTAGCAACATCATTCTGGACTTAATTCAGTACCCTATACCAAAATCCATGCAAATCGAAAGGTATATTTGGTGCACCAATTACATAAAATCGGACGAAAATATATGGCAGCTATATCTAAATCTGAACCGATTTTCACGAAACTTAGCACACGTGATTCTAGACTTAATTCAGTATGCTATGACAAATTTCGTGCCAATCGAATGATTTTCAAAGAATTTGGTGCACCAATTACCTAAAATCGGATGAAAATATATATGGGAGCTATATCTATATCTGAATCGATTTTCACGAAAATTTGCACACATCATTTTAGGCTTAAGCCAGTGCATTGTATCAAATTTCGTGCAAATCGAAAGATATTTAGGGACTTTGGTATTTACCCTAAATCGGACGAAAATATATATGGGAGCTATATCGAAATCTGAACCGATTTTCACCAAACATAGCACACATCATTTTAGGCTTAAGCCAGTGCGTTGTGCCAAATTTCGTGCCCATCGAATGATTTTCAGAGACTTTGGTGCACCAATTACCAAAAATCAGATGAAAATATATATGGGAGCTATATCTAAATCTGAACCGATTTTCACGAAACTTTGCACACATAATTCTAGACTTAATTCAGTACGCTATGCCAAAATTCGTGCAAATAAAAAGATTTCCATGGACTTTGGTACACCATTTACCTAAAATCGGGCGGAACTATATATGGGAGCTATATCGAAATCTGGACCGATTTTCTTGAAACTTAGAACACATTATTATAAACGCAATTCAATACGCTGTATCAAACTTCGTGCAAATCGAAAGTTATATAGGGTTTTCGCGGCACTATTTACATAAAATCGGACGGAACTATATATGAGAGCTATATCGAAATCTGAACCGATTTTCACGAAATTGGACACACATCATTCAGGACTCAATGTATTACGCTGTGCCAAACCGAAGGATATATAGGGACTTTGGTGCACCATATACATAAAATCGGACGAAACTATATATGGGCGCTATATCTAAATCTAAACCGATTTTCTCGAAACTTAACACACGCCGTTCAAGACTCAAATGAGTGCACTGTACAAAATTTCGTGCAAATCGAAAGATATATAGGGACTTTGGTACACAATTTATCTTAAATCGGACGAACCTATATATGGGAGCAATATCTAAGTCTGAACCGATTTTCACGAAACTTAGCACACATCATTCTATGCCTTGTTCATTAAGCTGTGCCAAATTTCGTGCAAAACGAAAGATATATAGGGACTTTGGTACACAATTTATCTTAAATCGGACGAACCTATGTATGGGAGCAATATCTAAGTCTGAACCGATTTTCACGAAACTTTGCGCACATCATTCTGGACCTAATTCTGTACCCTATGCCAAATTTGGTGCAAATCGAAAGATATATAAAGACTTTGGTGCACCATTTACCTTAAATCGGAAGAAAATATATATGGGAGCTATATCTAAATCTGACCCGATTTTCTACAATTTCAATAGGGTTCGCCCTTGGGCCAAATAAGTGACTAGTGCCAAATTTCATCCAAATCGGATCATAAATGCGACCTGTACTTTGTTTACAATTTAACATGGGCAGACGGACGGACGGGCGGACATGCATAAATCGACTTAGAAAGTGATTCTATGCATATTCTCAAAAGGAACCATGTGTCTATCTTGTCTCCTTTTGCCTGTTACAAACATATACACAGAGACGTAATACCTTGTACCACAGTGTGGTGAAGGGTATACAAATTAAGGCATTGACTGAGGCGTGGATTTTTTAGAAAATAGTTTTAAAAGAGGCCACGATTTTTTAAAGCCTTAAAATAAAGTCTACAAGTCACGACCATAAGAAGTCCATGCATGCTTCTTTAGGAATTTTTTTTCGGAAAAAAATTGCCTTATTTTCGCGGCTCCTAAAAGGTTTAAGATTCGCTTTGAAAAAAAAAATTGAATATTTAAAACCCACAACCTGTTGTAAATAGACAGAAAATCCGCCTCTTGTATTGCTTTGCAAAGTAACTCGTAATACCAGATATTTGTTATTTTTGTTTCGTTATTTTTTTAATTTTTATTGTTGATGTTGTTGTTGTTATTTTTGCTTGAATAATAATCATCCATTATTATTATCAATTTTTTTTTGTTTAAAGTTCGTTAAATAAATATTTATAAGTTCGGCAGTTTGGCTGCCATAAATATAAATTAAGCATCATTGTCATGCCAAACACAAACAACAACAACAACATTGTGAAGCAAAACAAAAAATCAGGTTTAAAAAAAATAGATATATTTTCAATATTTGGGGAAGTAATAAGACAAGGGGCATGGGTTTTAAATTTTCAATTTTTTTTAAATCACTTTGAAAATATTTTCAAAATTGTGAAAATAAATTTTCCCCCTTAATTCCACCTGAGCCAAGATGCTGTTGCTTGGCTTCCGATTGAAATTTCCTTAACTTCAATGCGATGGAAAAACCATGCCGGAGAGGGTGACGACGACCAAATTCACTGAACATTCATTGCACTTTCGATGGAAAGGGTGGGTAGGTGCGGTGAGAGACGATCACAAAAGTCAACGAAATGAAATGAAGTGAAATATGAGAAAATCAATTGGAAATTGTTGCACTTTTTTTGTTTTTGTTGTTGGCAAAAAGACCCATCAGCTCCGGTTTACCTTGGCGAAGGGTTTAAACAACTATCAGGCATGCAATGATAGTTGCAACAACAACATGAACTGCCACTACGACTCTTGCAATAACAACTGATAGCTTTGAATTGTCCGTCCAGAGATTTGTGCTGTGCTTGGTCGATAATCTACTCAGCTTGAAGTGAAGTGAATGCTACCTCCTTTTGTAGTTGTTGCTGTTTTTTTTGTATTGACGTTGGCGTAACGAAAGAAGTCAATAAAGGTAAAAACTTGAACAGCTTGATATGAAAAAGGAAAGTCTTTTTCATTTTTTCCTCTTGCCTTTCATCTGCTGCCATCATCAGCCGAACAGAAAACAAAAACCTTGACGTTTTTTTAGTTTGTTTTCCTCTTCAATTTTTTTTTTGCTGCTATGGAATAAAACCCAACTACCTGCCTTGTGTTGGCTGGATGGATGAATGCCAATGAACTTGAGATGACACCAAAATGGCAAGAAATCAAAGACAAAGTGCCAAAGAGAGGAAAAAGTATCCAATAACAGCGTTAGAGAGCAACAACAAACAAACAAAAAAATAATTAAATGAGGAAATCTCAAAATACCCCAAAGGGTGTGGGGATCAAGGTCTACAGTTTGGAGATCCAAAGTACACATATTTTTTTTGGAAATCAAAAGAAAAACATGCGTGGATTAAAAAAACATATATATATTTTTGTAGCCTTGAAAATAGACGTGGATTTAAAAAAAATATTTTTAAAAGCCTTGAAGAAAAGAGGCGTAGAATTTTTAACAAAATATTTTTTAAAGCCTTGAAAAGAGGCGTGGAATTTAAAAAAAAAAACACATTTTTTTAAGCCCTAAAAATAGGCGTGGAATTTTTAAAAAAAAAATATTTTTTTAAGCCTTGAAAAAATGCGTGTTTTTTTAAATATTTTTAAAGCCCTGAAAAGAGGCGTGGTTTCTTTAAAAAAATATTTTTTAAAGCCTTGAAGATAGGAGGCGTGGATTTTTTAAAAAATATTTTTTAAACCCTTGATGAAGGGAGGCGTGGATTTTTTAAAAAATATTTTTTAAAGCCTTGAAGAAAGGAGGCTTGGATTTTTTTTAAAAATATTTTTCAAAGCCTAGAAAATAGGCGTGGAATTTTTAAATAATATTTTTTAAAGCCTTGAAGAAAGGAGGCGTGGATTTTTTAAAAAATATTTTTTAAAGCCTTGAATATAGGCGTGGAATTTAAAAAAATATTTTTTAAAGCCTTGAATATAGGCGTGGAATTTAAAAAAAAAATTAAAGCCTTGAAAAGAGGCGTGGATTTTTTAAATAATTTTTTTAAAGCCTTGAAAAGAGGCGTGGATTTTTTAAATAATTTTTTTAAAGCCTTGAAAAAAGGCGTGAAATTAAAAAAAAATAAAGCCTTGAAAAGAGGCGTGGATTTTTTTAAATAATTTTTTTAAAGCCTTGAAAAGAGGCGTGGATTTTTTAAAAAATATTTTTTAAAGCCTTGAAGAAAGGAGGCGTGGATTTTTTTTAAAAAATATTTTTTAAAGCCTTGAATATAGGCGTGGAATTTAAAAAAAACTTGAAAAGAGACGTGAAGTTTTTAAAAAATATTTTTTAAAGCCTTGAATATAGGCGTGGAATTTAAAAAAAACTTGAAAAGAGACGTGAATTTTTTAAAAAATATTTTTTAAAGCCTTGAATATAGGCGTGGAATTTAAAAAAATAAAGCCTTGAAAAGAGACGTGGATTTTTTTAAAAAATATTTTTAAGGACCTTAAGGGGTGGATTTTTTAAAAAATACTTTTAAAGCCTTGAATATAGGCATGCGATTAAAAAAAGTTAAGCCTTGAAAATAGGCGTGGATTTTTTAAAAAATATTTTTTAAAGCCTTGAAGAAAGGAGGCGTGGATTTTTTTAAAAAATATTTTTTAAAGCATTGAAGAAAGGAGGCGTGGATTTTTTTAAAAAATATTTTTTAAAGCCTTTAAGAAAGGAGGCGTGGATTTTTTTAAAAAATATTTTTTAAAGCCTTGAAGAAAGGAGGCGTGGATTTTTTTAAAAAATATTTTTTAAAGCCTTGAAGAAAGGAGGCGTGGATTTTTTAAAAAATATTTTTTAAAGCCTTGAAGAAAGGAGGCGTGGAATTTTTAAAAAAATATTTTTTAAAGCCTTGAAGAAAGGAGGCGTGGAATTTAAAAAAAAAAACCTTGAAAAGAGACGTGGATTTTTTAAAAAAATTGTTTAAAGCCTTGAATATAGGCGTGGAATTTAAAAAAATAAAGCCTTGAAAAGAGACGTGGACTTTTTTAAAAAATATTTTTTAAAGCCTTGAAGAAAGGAGGCGTGGATTTTTTAAAAAATACTTTTAAAGCCTTGAATATAGGCGTGCGATTAAAAAATAAATAAGCCTTGAAAAGAGACGTGGATTTTTTAAAAAATATTTTTTAAAGCCTTGAAGAAAGGAGGCGTTGATTTTTTAAAAAAATATTTTCAAAGCCTTGAAAATAGGCGTGGAATTTTTTAAAAAAAAAATATTTTTGGAGATCTTAACATGGCGTGGATTGTTTAAAAAAATATTTTTGAAGATCTTAACAAGGCGTGGATTTTTCAAAAAAATATTTTAAAAGCCTTGAAAATAGGCGTGGAATTTAAAAAAAAGCCTTGAAAATAGGCGTGGAATTTAAAAAAAAACCTTGAAAAAGAGGTTGGATTTTTGAAAAAAACTATTTTTTAAGTCCTGAAAAAGAAGCGTGGACTTTTGAAAAAAATATTTTTTAGGTCCTGAAAAAGTGGCGTGGATTTAAAAAAAAATATTCTTTAAGTCCTGAAAAAGAGGCTTTAATTTTTGAAAAAAAAATTTTTTAGTCCTGGAAAGAGGCGTGAATTTTTGAAAAAAAAATACCTTTCACCACATTGTGGTACAGGGTAT
Organism: Musca vetustissima; assembly: GCF_032173495.1. Taxonomy (NCBI): domain Eukaryota; kingdom Metazoa; phylum Arthropoda; class Insecta; order Diptera; family Muscidae; genus Musca; species Musca vetustissima. The sequence continues at coordinate 100,235 of NW_026873218.1, read as the reverse complement.
TATGTCGTTGTGCATATGTTTGAAACAGGCAAAAGGAAACGAGATAAATACATGGTTCCTTCTGAGAATAGGCATAGAGTCACTTTCTATAAATCACGTCCGTCCGTCTGTAGATGTTAAATTGTAAACAATGTACAGGTCACAATTATGATCCGATTTGGATGAAATTTGGTATAGCTCACTTATTTGGCCCAAGGATGAATCCTTTTGAAATTGGTGAAAATCGGTTCAGATTTAGATATAGCTCCCGTATATAGTTTCGTCTGATTTAAGGTAAATGGGGCACCAAAGTCCTTATATATTTTTCGATTTCCATTAAATTTGGCATAGAGTTCTGAATTAGGTTCAGAATGATGTGTGCCAAGTTTCGTGAAAATCGGTTCAGATTTAGATATAGTTTCCATATATAGTTTTGTCCGATTTAATGTAAATGGTGACCCAAAGCCCTTACATATCTTTCGATTTACATGACGAATGTCAAGTTTCGAGAAAATCCGGTCAGACTTAGATATAGCTGCTATATATATTTTCGTCCGATTTAAGGTATCTTTCGATTTGCACGAAACTTGGCACGGTGTACTCAATTGAGTTTAGAATCGCGTGTGCTAAGTTTTGAGAAAATCGGATCAGATTTAGAAATAGCACCCATATATATTTTCGTCCCATTTAAAGTAAATGGGGCACCAAAGTCACTATATATCTTTCGATTTGCATGAAATTTGGCATAGAGTTCTGAATTAGGTCCAGAATGATGTGTGCGAAGCTTTTTCCGATTTTATGTAAATGGAGCACCAAAGCCCCTATATATCTTTCGATTTGCACGAAATTTGGCATAGAGTATTGAATTAAAACCAGAGTGTTGTGAGCTAAGTTTGTTGAAAATCGGTTCAGATTTAGATATAGCTCCCATATATATTTTCGTCCGATTTAAGGTAAATGGAGCACCAAAGTCCCTATATATCTTTCGATTAGCTCGAAATTTCGCATAGAGTTCTAAATGAGGTCCGGAATGATTTGTGCTTAGTTTCGAGAAAATCGGTTCAGATTTAGATTCGGCGACGTCTGTTAGGATACATATGTAGAATATACCCAAAGTGGTAAAGGGTATCGTATAGTCCGCCCAGTCCGACTTTACTACTTTCCTTACTGGTTTAAGTTCTGAAAAAGAGGCGTGGATTTTTAAAAAATATTTTATTTAAGTCCTTAAAAAGAGGCGTGGATTTTTTAAAAAAAATATATTTTTTAGAAAAATATTTTCAATTCTTTGTTTCTTTATTTTGTTATATGTTTCCCCCTTTGATAATGGAGATGTTCTTCCCATGTTGGCTTTCCTCGTGGCTTCTTAAAGTTCATTGTTCCAATTTACTTTTTGTTTCCTCTTCTTGATATTTACACTCATGAGTGGTTCAATTTAATCCGAATGGCAAACACCAACTAAACTTCAATAAATGCAGCAGCAGCCGCACCATTACCACCTCACCCCTACAAAACTTGTACCTAAAAAAAAAAAAAAAACCAGGCAACCGAACCACTGCCACTTAGATGAGTTTTCTTTCCTTTTTTGAGATTCTAACCAGGGAGAATGGTATCCAGCAAACCGCATTAAATAACAATTATAAAGTAATTTGAACACTTTAGGGGCTTAGCAGAGGAGATGAACACCCGCTCAAGTGGCATAACCTAAACCCATAACGACAGCGGCAGCAGCAACAAATCCTCCTTGAATTGTTGGAATCGACAGAGAAAAAAAATCGCACCTCCTCCAAACGAAGAGAGAGGATGTTAAATAGTTCCCTAAAAAAATGTAACTAAGGCAAAGGACGCCCATCCAGTAGGGGTAGTAGTTGTTGTAACAGTGGCTGGTTGCAGCTTACCAAGGAATTGTGGCATGTTGCAAATCTGTTGACTACAATGTCTGGTGTTGATGCATTCATTATGGAAGCAGTTTCTTCGTTTCGGTTTTTTCTTTTGCTTAGCACTCAAGCTTTTAAGCCATCGGTGTAAACAGTTATCGACTGATTCTCAATGGATTTTTTGTCGGACAAGGCGAGAAGGAGGCTATTCCTCATTGATGACTCCTCATATCCAGGACACTTTTCGTTTAATGCAGAAAAGCATATAACAGTTTCCTTGGAAGATTGGGGGTGAGAGGGTGACATTCCTCGTGAGAACCCTTAAAATTAATTACAGTTTCTAATTGGTTGCCAACAAAGGATAATCAATATCAGAGCACAAGGAGCTACTTCAATAGCATAAGAGGTCTACTTTGTGTCGATGGGGAAATTCAATAATCTGATATTTATGCAGAATGGAGATGGAGTGACAGAACTAATTATGTCCTACACAAGGATGATGTGAGAAATATTTGTTTATTCTAAACCTATTTTCACGAAACACAGCACACATTATTCCAGCATCAATTCAGTACGCTATGCCAAATTTCGCACAAATCGAAAGATATATGTGGACTTTGGTGCACCATTTACATGAAATCGGACGAAACTATATATGGGAGCTATATCTAAACTTGGACCGATTTTCACGAAACTTGGCAGACATCACTCTAGGCTCAACTCAGTACGCTATGCCGAATTTCGTGCAAATCGAAAGATATATAGGGGCCATTTACATGAAATCGGACGAAACTATATATGGGAGCTATATCTAAATCTGGACCGATTTTCACGAAACTTGGCAGACATCATCCTAGGCTTAATTCAGCACGTTATACCAAAATTCGTGCACATCGAAAGATATATAGGGGCTTTGCTGCACCATTTACATTAAATCGGACGAAACTATATATGGGAGCTATATCTAAATCTGGACTAATTTTCACGAAACTATGCACACATCATTCTAGACTTAATTTAGTACGCTATGCCAAATTTCGTACAAAACGAAAGATATATAGGGACCATTTACATGAAATCGGAAGACACTATATATGGGAGCTATATCTAAATCTGAACCGATTTTCACGAAACTTTGCACACATCATTCTAGACTCAATTAAGTATACTATGCAAAATTTCGTGCAAATCGAAAGATATGTAGGGGCTTTGGCTCACCAATTACATTAAATCGGACGAAGATATATATGGGAACTATATCTAAATCTGAACCGATTTTCACGAAACTTGGCAGACATCATTCTAGACCTTATTCATTACACTGTGCCAAATTTCGTGCAAATCGAAAGATATATAGGGACTTTGGTACACAATTTACCTTAAATCGGTCGAAGATATATATAGGAGTTATATCTAACTCTGAACCGATTTTCACAGAACTTTGCACACATCATTCTAGACCTTATTCATTACGCTGTGCCAAATTTCGTGCAAATTGAAAGATATATAGGAACTTTGGTACACCATTTACCTTAAATCGTACGAAAATATATATGGGAGCTATATCTAAATCTGCACCGATTTTTTCACAATTTCAAAAGGGTTCGTCCTTGGGCCAAACAAATGAGCTGTGCCAAATTTCATCCAATTCGGATCATAAATGCCACCTGTACTTTGTTTACAATTTAACATGGACAGACGGACAGAGGGATGAACATACATAAATCGACTCAGAAAGTGATTCTATGCATATTCTCAAAAGGATCCATGGGTCTGTCTCGATTATTTTTGCCTGTTACAAACATATGCTCAAAGACATAATACCCTGTACCACAGTGTGGTGAAGGGTATATAAACAAATCTTGAACAAATATAGAAAAAAATATCACAATTAGATTTTTTAATATAAGATTTGAAATAAGCATTTTTATTAAATCTTATGTTGTATTCATGAAAAAAATATTTTTTAAGAATCCACGGTTGTTGTCAATTGTGTATGTCCACGTTTGTTTCTCCTAGTCAAAAATCTCCTATATATTTTTATAATTCATCCTCCATGCTCTACTAATGTTTCAAATTTTAAATTCACTTTTGTCATGTTCTTTTGTTGAAATTAAAACTACAAACGTTAATGTCATTTCCCTTAATTATTTAAGTTTTTACAAAGGGAACGGAAGAAGAAGAGGCCTTTTCTGAAGAAGTCATCTAAGAAAAGTGCAAGCAACTCTTAACAAGTCACTCGGTTCTGCTTCACATGTTTAGCTTCTGTAGTGAGGGGGGGAAAGAAAATGCCACCAAGCAGAGGCTACACAAATGCAGTTGCAATACCTTCTACTGTTCCACAGTACAGCACCGGGTTCGAGATATTATGGAGGATGGAGTTAAAGTGGTTATAAGAGATTCACAAAAAAAAAATAAATATCTCCAAGAGAGAGAGAGAGAGAGAAAAAATATTCATTTTCCAAATTGAAAATGGTTTGGAAAATTATTATTATTTTTTTTTAATTTTCGCCATCATAATTTCCCTGCCACAGACTGTGGACAGCATTTCACAATGCAAATGCAACCAGTTGAAGGAAATTGTACCGAAGAGAAGGCGGCTTTGTCAGATTAGTCTGTAATTAAATACTGTCCGCAACAAACAACAGCAGCAACAACAACAACAAAGACCGTTACACTTGTCTGGTTAGAGGTGAAGTTTTACATCGGAAGTCTGGTTACTGCGAATCTACAGACGTTAATCTTTAGATGCGATTACAACACCAGCGACAGACCAACCGAACCGACCAACGACTTGGCACACAACACACATTCACTAGCCGCCACACTCACTTTTTCTTTGGAGTTGCATGAACTCTGCGGGGAGGAGGTGATGTGGCAATGTTAAAGGCCAAATTAGCCACTCATTGACAATTTTTTTCGATTTGCACGAAATTTGGCACAGCGTAATGAATTAGGTCTAGAATGATGTGTGTTAAGTTTCGTTAAAATCGGTTCAGATTTAGATATAGCTCCCAATGTGTGGATTTTAAAAAAAACTCCCAATATTTGTCCGATTGGGATCAAATGCTGCACAGAGTTCTGAATTAGGTCCAGACTGATGTCTGCGAAGTTTTGTTAAAATCAGTTCAGATTTAGATATAGCTCCCATATATAGTTTCGTCCGATTTTATGTGAATGAAGCACCAAATTCCCAATATTTGTCCGATTGGGATCAAATTTTGCACATAGTACTGAATTGGGTCCAGATTGATGTCTGCGAAGTTTTGTTAAAATCAGTTCAGATTTAGATATAGCTCCCATACATAGTTTCGTCCGATTTTATGTGAATGATGCACCAAACTCCCAATATTTGTCCGATGGGGATAAAATTTTGCACAGAGTACTGAATTAGGTCCCGAATGATGTCTGCGAAGTTTTGTTAAAATCAGTTCAGATTTAAATATAGATCCCATTTATAGGTCCGAATTTTTTATGAATAATACACCAAACTCCCAATATTTGTCCGATAGGGACAAAATTTTGCACAGAGTAGTTTCATCCGATTTTTTGTGAATGATACACCAAACTCCCAACATTTGACCCATTGCAAAATTTTTCATAGCGAATGCAATTGAGAAAAACGTGATGTGTGATAAGGTTTGTTGAAATCGGTTCAGATTTTTACATAGGTCTTAAATATATATTTTCGTTCGATTTTATGTGCACCGAAGGGCCTATGTTTGTTCGATTTACACTAATTTTGGCAGAGGTTATTAAATTGAATATAGAGTGATAACAAAATGGTGTATGCAACGGTTGTTCATTTCCGATCCTATATAGTATACATATTCTTTGATCAGGGTAAAATTCTAAGACGATCTAGCCATGTCCGTCCGTCCGTCTGTTGTAATCACACCATCTTCTGAAGAAATTGAGATAGGGTGCTGAAATTTTGCATAGGGTTGTCTTTTGTCTGCAGTCAGGTTAAGTTCGAACATGGGATATATCGGTTCACGTTTAGGCATAGCTCTCATATAACATTACCCCCCAATTTTCGGTATTTTGGGGTTCTTGAGCGCCTTTTTTAACCGAATGCGCTGAAATTAGGTACATTGGTTTCTTATTGGGTACTAAATGTCTCTACAAAAAATTATAATTATAGGTCCACTTTTTCTGGTAGCCCCCATATAACGGTACGTCCTACTTTTCAGTATTTTGGGGATTTTGATCGAAATTTTTTTGCCGAATTGGCTGTAATTTAGTATTTTGAGTTCTTAAGAGATACCAAATATCTCAACAAAAAATTATGAATATAGGTCAATTTTTTCTGGTAGCCCCCCATATAAGGGTACTCCCAATTTTCGGTATTTTGAGTTCTTAAGAGGTACCAAATACCTCCACAAAAAATTACAAATTTAGGTCCATTTTTTCTGGTAGCCCCCCATATAAGGGTACCCCCAAATTTCGGCATTTGGAGGTTCTTGAGCGCGTTTTTCAACCGAATTCGCTGAAATTTGGTACATTGGATTCTTATTGGGTATCAAATAACACCACTAAAAATTATAAATATAAGTCCATTTTTTCTGGTAGCTCCCATATAAGGGTACCCCCAAATTTCGGTATTTTGGGGTTCTTGAGCGCGTTTTTCAACCGAATTCGCTGAAATTTGGTATATTGGGTTAGTAATTGGGTACCAAATATCTCCACTAAGAATTATAAATATAAGTCCATTTTTTTCTGGTAGCCCCCCATATAAGGGTTACCCTCTATTTTCGATATTTTGGGGTTCTAGAGCTCGTTTTTCGACCGAATTCGCTGAAATTTGGTATATTGGGTTCTTATTGGGTACCAAACATCTCCACTAAAAATGTTAAATATAAGTCCATTTTTTCTGGTAGCCCCCAAATATAGGGGTACCCCTAAATTTCGGTATTTTGGGGTTCTTGAGCGCGTTTTTCAATCGAATTTGCTGAAATTTGGTATATGGGGTTCTTATTGGGTACCAAATTTCTCACTAAAAATTATAAATATAAGTACATTTTTTCTGGTAGCCCCCATATAAAGGTACCCCCAAATTTCGGCATTCGGAGGTTCTTGAGCGCGTTTTTCAACCGAATTCTCTGAAATTTGTATATTGGGTTCTGATTGGGTATCAATCAACTCCACAAAAAATTATAAATATAAGTCCATTTTTTTCTGGTAGCCCCCATACAGAGGTACTCTAACACTCTGTTGTAATCATTTCACCTGCGAAGGATATCGAGATAACAAAAACTAGAACGTACGGTTCGATAATGAACTAACTATATGTGAACTATAGCCCGCATTTAGGCATAGCCGTAGCCCCTGTGTGGGAGGTACCAGAAGGCATGGACCGATATTCCCCAAATTCGGACTTGAACTAAGTGTGGAAGACATAATAAGATGGTATGAAATCAATTTTTTCTGAAACGGAGTTGGTCCCAAGAAACATGGGGTCTAGAACCAATATTTCGATGAGGCACATTTTCACCGTGTGAAATTGTATACATAAGGCTGAGGGTATAATTTTCTATTAAAATTTATTGTTTACATAATCGAATTGTAGAAATGTCGATATAGGTCCATTTTTTTGATATGTTCCCTATATTTTCATTTCAAGTACCTGTCAGTATATCTATGGTGGAGGGTATCCAATTTTCGGCCCGGCCGAACTTAACGCTTTCTCACAGAAGGTGTGGGAGGTACCAGAAGGAGTGGACCGATATTTCCCATGTTCGAATTTGAACTAATTTGGAAGAAATAATAAGATGGGCAGAGTTTGGATGAAATTAAAATTTTTTTGAAACAAATTTAGTCCAAAGAATCATGGAGTCTAGGACCAATATTTAGAACCATAGTCTACGAATTGAAAAAAATGTCCAGTCTCGAATTTTTAAATTAAAAATTTAATAAACAATATTTGTCAATGTATACTTTTAAAAAAATAAGTTTTTTTTTAAATTAAAAATTTTATATCAGTTTTTTTTCTTCCACAGTGCCTTCCATATAGAGTCTGGGCCTCCTCCTCTCAAAGTTATTAGCATAATTGCTACATGACTTTGCTGTTTGTTTGTAGAGGGCATTGTAAAGACTGCCAAAATATGCTTTTAGTACAATTTAGTTTAGTTTTTTTCTTCTTTTCATATTTACAAAGTTTAACGAAGCGTTAATTTTTATTTTTGCTATTTTACAACAAAATTTGTTGCCCTACATAATCGGGGCAAATAGTCTGAGAGCTAAGGTTCAAAACTATTGTCCGAGATCGTGTGTGTGTGTGTGGCAATTTATTATGGCAAACAATTTAAAAGGCAACTTAACACAAAGTTGCTAAAAATTTGATTGGCATTGTTGTAGCTTCTACAACAACAAAAATATCTCTCCTCATAGTAAAAATATCTCTCCTCATTGTTGTAGCTTCTACAACAACAAAAATATCTCTCCTCATAGTAACAACAGGTGTAATTTTTAGAAGGTCGTTAAGTGTGGAAGCAGGTACCTGAAGGGGTGCTGAAAGTTTTTTTTTCTATTATAAAATTGTTTAATAGTTTTCCTCAGTGGCACATTTATCTTTATCTGAATACCAATTAAAAGGGATGTTTAGAAGACGGTTATCCTCAATGCCTCAGGTGGCCAATAGAATAGCCATAAATTTAGCAGTTTTATGAGCCACTTGGCAAACTGAAATGAAATGCAATGTCATGCCAATACCATGAAAATAATTCATACCTTAAGTGCAGGTCAGACAGCTTAATGAAAATGTTCTGCATCAATTTTTCATTTTCATCGTTGCATTCACTTTCAATTCATTGACGAGGAGAAGACTTCATTTAAGGCTAGGCAAAAAATGGATTTTTTTCTTTTAAAGAGTTTTAATTTTTAATATAGAGAAAATGTCTCAGAGGATGTATTAGTTCATGCCTGATTTTATAGGGAAAAATAATTTCTGGAATTTATAATTTCTAGAATTGAAAAATTCTCCCGATCCGTTTATTATACCCTTCACCACACTGTAGTACAGGGTATTATGTCTTTGTGTATATGTTTGTAACAGGCAAAAAGAAACGAGATAGACACATGGCTCCTTTTGAGAATATGCATAGAATCACTTTCTAAGTCGATTTATGCATGTCCGTCTGTCTGTCTGTCCATGTTAAATTGTAAACAAAGTACAGGTCGCATTTATGATCCGAATTGGATGAAATTTGGCATAGGTCACTTATTCGGCCCAAGGACGAACCCTATTGAAATTGGGAAAAATCGGTTCAGATTTAGATATAGCTCCCATATATATATTTAACCGATTTAATGTAAACGGTCCCTATATAACTTTCGATTTGCACAAAATTTGGTACAGCCTAGTCAGTTAGGTCAAGAATGATGTCTGCCAAGTTTCGTGAAAATCAGTCCAGATTTTGATATAGTTCCCATATATAGTTTCGTCCGATTTCATGTAAATGGTGTCCCAAAGTCCCAATATATCTTTCGATTTGCACGAAATTTGGCATAACGTACTGACTTGAGCCTAAAATGATGTCTGCCAAGTTTCGAGAAAATCGGTTCAGATTTAGATGTAGCTCCCATATATAGTTGGGTCCGATTTAAGGTAAATGGTGCGCCAAGGTCCCTATATATCAGCCGATTTGCATGAAATGTAGCATAGAGTACTGAATTAGGTGCATATTGTTTCGTCCGATTTCTTGTAAATGGTGCACCAAAGTCCCTAAATATCCTTCGATTTGAACGAAATTTGGTATAACGTACTGAATTGAGCCTAGAGTGATGTCTGGAAAGCTTCGTGAAAATCGGTCCAGATTTAGATATAGCTCCCACATATAGTTTCGTCCGATTTCATGTAAATGGTGCCCCAAAGTCCCTATATATCTTTCGATTTGCACGAAATTTGGCATAACGTACTGAATTGAGCCTAGAATGATGTCTGCCAAGTTTCGAGAAAATCGGTCCAGATTTAGATATAGCTCCCATATATAGTTTCGTCCGATTTCATGTAAATGGTGACTCAAAGTCCTTATATATCTTTCGATTTAAACGAAATTTGGTATAACATACTGAATTGAGCCTAGAGTGATGTCTGGAAAGCTTCGTGAAAATCGGTCCAGATTTAGATATAGCTCCCACATATAGTTTCGTCCGATTTCATGTAAATGGTGCCCCAAAGTCCCTATATATCTTTCGATTTGCACGAAATTTGGCATAACGTACTGAATTGAGCCTAGAATAATGTCTGCCAAGTTTCGTGAAAATCGGTCCAGATTTAGATATAGCTCCCATATATAGTTTCGTCCGATTTCATGTAAATGTCAAAGTCCTTATATATCTTTCGATTTAAACGAAATTTGGTAGAGCGTACAGAATTTGTTCTAGAATGATGTTGTGAAGTTTCCTGAAAATCGGTCCAGATTTAGATATAGCTCACATATATATTTTCGTCCGATTTAATGTAAATGGTGCACCAAAGTCAATATATATATTTCGATTTGCACGGCATAGCGTAATAAAATAGGTGTAGAATGGTGTGTGTTAAGTGTCGTGAAAATCGGTTTAGATTTAGATATAGCTCCTATATATCTTTTCTTCCGATTTTATGAAAATTGTGCAATCCAAATAATCAACGTGTATCCCACTGACATTTGCTTTAAATTGACTTACATAGTTTTGTCCCATTGTAAAAAGTATCTCTATATCTGACCAAATGAAAAATTTTGTATAGGTTGCAGAATGACATGTTTATGGATCCATTTTCGTGTTTATGGTCCTTCAACGTCTGTGATGATTCATCTATTGAATATACCCAAAGTGGTGAAGGGTATCATATAGTCGGTCCCGTCCGACTTTACTACTTTCCTTACTGTGTTTTTTTGTTTTTTATAAGAAAATCCCCCAATTTACTGAGGTCTGATTTTTTGTCTTTATATAGGAAAAATTTATAAAAACATATTTTTTGCTTGTTTTATTTTTCAATTTTAACCGTTCGAGTTATTAATTAAATATAAAAACACAACATAAATTTCTCTTTTGTTGCTGTTGTTTTTAAAATTTAAATGGCGGTACTTTTCCCTATTGCACAGCTACCATTTCACCAACCACCTAACCTCCGTCCATCTCCTCATCCCAGCAGTTGCATGAATGAAGATCGGAGTCACATTCTTGTGATCTTGTGACACGATTTTGTTGTTGCTGTTGTCGTTTGGCCAATGTCGACGACATGATTATTTTTCTGTTATTGTTACATATTATCATTTATCGTTGTTGTTGTTCATCTGCTTCTTCTTCCTATGTTTAACATGTTTTTTTTTCGAAAATTTCATTGTTTACTTTTACTTTATATGGCTGCTTTTAACCTGAATGACCAGAAGACAGGCGGACAGACAGCCAGTCGGGCTGAGCTCAGTTTGGCTGACTGCAACTCGGTCTGACAAAGCCCGACGATATTCATCAAAAACCCAGAACAAGCTGGCTGATGTAGCTGCTGTTGCTGCTGTCAAGAAATCAAGTGGAACAGGTCCGGTTCTTCTTTTTTTTTTTTTTGTTTTCCATAGACCAGCTATTGTGCACATGCTCGGTTTCACAATGCATTCAATAACTTTGTAACGATGAAAGGGAAACACAGTTGGAATAAAAAGTAAATGTTAGAAATTTTTTAGAGGAAAAATGGATATCGGTAATATTTATTTGAATAGGAAAAAATTCTACAACCTCAATTATGAACTGAGGTATTTTTTTAAGAAAAAATTCTTCCTAGAAATAATTTTTATTTTTTCTACGCTTATAATTTTTACATTCTCAAAAACCCTTCTTTATAATTACGAAGCAAATTTGCCTTATATTCATAATTCTTATTAAAAAAATATTTAAAAAATCCACTCTATAAATAAAAAATTTAAAAATCCAGTCTTATAATTAAACCAATATACACATGTTAATATCAACTATATCCTGTAGATAGAACGGTCATAGAACCTTTGGAGGATCATTGAGAGGAAATCGGGCGAAATTAAATTTGCTATCTAGATAAATATTTGAACCAATTGAAAACCCCGAAACACATACCATTCTGAAATCAATGAAAAATTGCATGTCAAACGGACTGACTTGGATTCTTTGGTGTACCACTTGTACGAAATCGAGTCAAATTATGTATGGGAGCTATATATAAACACATGGACCTAATTGAGTAACCGTTGCATACACCATTTGTTTTTTGTAATCACTATATTCAATTTAATACCCCCTGCCAAATTTCGTGTAACCACCATTTACATAAAATCGAACGAAAAAAAACAATATATATATATATATATAAGACCTATATCAAAATCTGAACCGATTTCAACAAACCTTATCATGCATCATTTTCTTCTCAATAGCATTCGCTACGCAAAATTTTACTCAATCAGACAAATATTGGGAGTTTGGTGTATCATTCACAAAAAATCGGACGAAACTATATATAGGAGCTATATCTAAATCTGAAGCGATAAAAAAACTTCGCAGACATCAGTCTGGATCTAATGCAATACTCTGTGCAAAATTCTATCCCAATCGGACAAATATTGGAAGTTTGGTGTATCCTTCACAAAAAACCGGACGAAACTATATATGGGAGCTATATCTAAATCTGAACCGATTTCAACAAAACTTCGCAGACATCAATATGGGCCTAATTCAGTACACTGTGCAAAATTTTATCCCAAACGGACAAATATTGGGAGTTTGGTGCTTCATTTACATTAAATCGGACGAAAATATATGGGGTATATATCTAAATCTGAACCTATTTTAACTAAAATTCGCAGACATCAGTCTGGACCTAAATCAGTACTTAGTGCAAAATTTTGTTCCAATCGGACAAATATTTGGAGTTTGGTGCACCATTTACATAAAATCTGACGACTATATATATGGGAACTATAGCTAAATCTGAACCGATTCTAACAAAACTCCGCACACATAAGCATGGACCTGATTCAGTGTACTGTGCACAATTTTGTCCCAATCGAACAAATATTGGGAGTTTGGTACACCATTTACATCAAATCGGGCTAAACTGTATATGGGAGATATATCTAAATCTGAACCGATTTTCTCAAATATCAATAGGGTTCGTCTTTGGACCAAATAAGTGAACTGTGCCAAATTTCATCCAAATCGGATCATAAATGTTAACAAAAATACATGGACGGCCGGTCGGACATGCGTAAATCGACTCAGAAAGTGATTCTATGCATATTCTCAAAAGGAACCATGGGTCTATCTCGATTCCTTTTGCCTGTTACAAACATATGCACAAAGACATAATACCCTGTACCACAGTGTGGTAAAGGGTATAAAAATATAAATAATTTAAAAAATCTAGGCTTATAATTATTTTTTCAATTCAACCTTATAATTGAAAAAAATATTTAAAAAGTAAAAAAAATCTATTTTTTTAATTTTTTAACAAATATAAAAATAAGCATAAAATCAACGTTTAAAACCTAAAATAAATGTTTAAAAATCTATAGAAAAATTCAAATTCATAATGGATATTTTTAATAAATCTATTTTTGTTCTTAATTCAATTTAATTTTAAATATTTCATTTTTTTGGTTTTTAAAAATGCATTATCTGTAAAAATTTTACTTTAAACAAATTATATAAAATCCATTATTTTGCCTTGATAAGGTCTAATTTAAAAATAACTTACCTGGTAACTCTGTTTATCCTTTTATGATTGTCTCTCTCGGTGTGTCAAAATCAGCTGATCTGCAAAAATGTGTAATTGGCGGTTAATATTTTAACAATGTGTTCTCTTTTTATGTTTATTTTTTCTTAAACATATATGTATATATATTTTATTACATAATTATTTTTTATGTTCTCATTTTGCAACATTAATGACATTTTTCACAAATGTTTCCCGTTTATATGTCAATTTATCTTTCATATATCACCAATGTTTTAATTGTAAGCATTATTAAATCTGATTTTTATTGATTATTTATAAACTCTTTTATTTATTTAATTATAATTTATTTTTTATTATTTATTTAATTTTAATACAATTGTTTTTCCATTTATTTCGTTTAAATTCATTTGATGATGCCTTTGTTATGAGCCTGTCCGTTTAATGATCATGCTCTTCATGAATGGACCAGTTACACACAGGTGTTAATGTGACAGAAACCAGTGAGAGAACTCGTGAGAGAGTGAGAGTAATAAATTCCAGATTGCATGAACAGAATCATGTTTCCATTTGCTTTTACACGACAAGAAAACAACAATGTAATGGGGGGATGCATTGAAAGAACGAACGATGGTAGGTGTGTTGGCGACGAAGAGCCACAAAGAGTCGAAAGCCACGATTGTAATGTACAGGCAGCAGACGAGCACAACAACGAGCCTTGCCTAGCCAACAACAATAATAACAGGTAATGCAAATTTCATTTTCTATACCAGCAACAATAACAAACACTAATTGTTGGAGTTATACTCCATTGAAAGAGTGTTGGGAGTTGTAATGGATCTCTCAACAAAGCAAACACATTTCCCAGCAATTTTGCTCTCACTGTGATGGAAGGAAAAGAAAACAGACTCACACAAAGCAAAGACAACAACAAATAATCCTTTTGGGGGAATTGTGGTCCTCCTCAACAGGCGAAACAAAGGCCACAAAGTAATTATCATAACAACAACAACAATAAAACCGTGTGATGTTTGTTTACCTTTCGAATTAATGGCTCAATAGTTTTTTTTAAGCTGGACATTTAGTTGATTACTCCAATTATTGTTTGATTTCTTCAACTCCACACACACAGACACACTCTACGTAAAAACCAATGCACGTAACCCGTCGATCAAAAATCGTGTAAACCGTTTTACGTTCCACTTGTTTTACATGGAAAAGAAATGAAAAAAAACGCGCGCCCGTCGTTGTCGAGAAACAAAACCGTTCAATTCAATTTTTTCAATTGGACTGATCTTAATTTGTTTTATGGCCGAACGATGTTGTCGTAGTCGTCGTCTTTGGGTTTTTTTTTATTCGAATTAAACTTGCGCGAAGCTCGTCACATACACACACCGTATACGATACACGTTAATTTTACTCGTTGTTGTTATTTTATTTAAATATAACTCACAACTTGTTTCTTTTCTTTTTTCCGTTTGTTTGTTTGCTTTTTTCTTCGTCTTCTCAATTTCACACCGTTTTATTTAACCGCTCAAACCAACCAACATCTACCAGCAGCGAAATCGTATTGACAATAAGCTCGTGTTATCTGTAGTTTTGGAGTCATCTCTGGAACAACAGCAGCAGCAGCAGTGGCAGCAAAAGCAAAGCCCCCAACCTGCTGCTGTAGCAGCGCAGCAGCGACACTTAAAACTATTCATATGAGGAATGAAATGGGAAATGGAACAACGAAACGAAGCAGTATTGTGCGTGCTAGCCAGCCATGTAGGTTATTTTTTTTCATGAAGTGCAAAGCCAACAACGGATGCCACAGTGTTGACACAGCAATGGGGATGGTGGCATTTTTGTACCAAATGGGGAAATTTTGTAATGAAGAATATTTTATGGATATTTTAAAAATGTTTTAAGAATATCTCATGTTGTATACTTAATTTATTTTTTTTGGAAATATTGTGATTTGTATTTGTTTATTTAATTAAAAAAAGCCTAAATATTTATTTATATTCTATATAAACATATATGATTTTTTTTTTAATATTTTTGTTTTGAAAAATTTGAAAACGATTTTTGAGAAAAATTATAACTTCAGGTTTTTTTAAATTTTTGATTTTTTAAAAATTTATAAAAAAAAAAATTTGAAAATCATAAGCGCGATTTTTTTGTTAAAAATTATAAGCGTGGTTTTTTTAATTCTTTTTGGAAAATTTGGATTTTTTAAAAAAAAATTTTTCGATTTTTTTTATTAAAAATATGGTATTTTAATTTTGATTTATTTATATTTTTTTATAAAAAACCATTTTTTTTAAATATATAAAAATATAATACATTTACATACAATATTTGTTTTGACATATAATAATTTTTTTTTAAAAAAAATATTTTTTGATTTTTTTTTTTTAATTATATGCGTTGATTTGTTTAAAGGCTAAACTTTTTGCTATGTTTATCCCTCATCACAAGCATGTTCCATTTTTCCTCACATTACCAAAAAAGCTGTTAAATCAACAGTTGGTTGTTTACATTTGTAATTTATTTATTTTGTGCATGCTATCCATTCCACATACGGACATTTAAGCTTTAACTAGTTTTTCGTTTCATTTCCATTACATTCCTATAGCAGAAATACATATGTGGAGCTTTTATCATAGACACTAAATGTGAGTGCCTAAAATGAACAATTGTTGTTAACAGTGTCATGTTAACATTAACAGTATGTATATGAACACAGTGGGGAAAATTCATTTATAATAACATTCAACCATACTGAGCCCAAACTGAGGTTTGGTTTAATTTACCAAAAAGTAAAAATTAAACGGTACATATAACTGATGGCTGGACTATATTTTCCATAGCAAGCAAAACTAAGTAATTTAACGTTATGTCATAATAAACATTGTTTCTTGTTGCTGTTCTTGAAATTACTTCATCGTCGAGAGGAGTACGATTTCCCCTCTTATTGTGTGTTATCTTTCCATTCAACACACAGTCATGTTAGGCTCTTTTAATTCCCCTCATTATAATGAGAGCAATGTTATTTGAAGATGATTTTGTTTGGTTGAGAGATCCATTACAACACCCAACACTCTTTCAATGGAGTATTGCGCTCTCCTATCCCACAGTGTTGTTGTTGATTGTATAGAATATGAAATTTGCCATTGTTATTTGCCTGTCGTTATTGTTGTTGGCTAGGCAAGGCTCGTCGCTGCATGCCCTTACAATCGTGTCTTACGACTCTGTGTTGATCTTCGTCGCCAACACAGCTACAGTCGTTCTTTCCCTGTATCCCCCCATTGCATTGTTGTTCTCTTGCTGTACAAGGCACATCAAAGCATGATTATTGCGTGTTGTTGTTGATTGCACAGAAAATAAAAATTTGCCTTTGTTATTTGCCTGTTATTATTGTTGTTGGTTAGACAAGGCTCGTTGCTGCATGCCCTTACAATCGTGTCTTACGACTCTATGTCGTTGCATTGTTGTTCTCTTGCTGTACAAGACACGTAAAAGCATGATTACTCTCAAGCAATGTGGTATTTATAAATATCACTCTCTCACAAGCTCTCTCTCTCACTGATTGTTATCGCATTAACACCCTGGTTTAACTGGTACATTCATTAAGAGCATGATCATGTGATATGCGGGCTTATATTAACAAAGCCATCACTAAACGAATTTCAACGAAATTAAAGGGAAAATGTCTTTAAATTAAATAAATATTAATACAAATATTATTAAAATAAATAAAAAATCGAATTTAATATTAACAAGTGACTATAATTATTTAAATAATATTTTTCAATGGACCTTCCACCCAAGTGACGTGGACTAATATTTTTCAAATGACATTTCATCTAAGAGGCGTGGATTTTCTAAAGCACATTTTTCAAAGGGCATTCCATCTAAAAGGCTAGGATTTTTTAAATAATATTATTTAAAGACTAACAGAAGCGTGGACATTTTTATTTTTTTAAAAACTAAAAACGTCTTGATTTTTTAAAAACTATTTTTCAAAGGACTAAACCAAGAGCGGATTTGTATAAAAAATATTTTTTAAAGGAACATGTTTTTTAATACTTTTTTCCGAAAAAAAAATTGGATTTTCTCATATAGTAAAGCTTTGCTCATAAGAGCTTGAATGCAAAAAGCTCTAATTTTGTAATAAAACTTTACCAAAACTTTGAAAACTTTCAAACTGTGATGACAGTTGCAATTCAAAAATTAAAAAAAGAAAAACTGGAAATATGTTACCCTCTCAGGAAAATTGCTTCCTCAATGTACCGCAGGATTTTTTGATTTGCACCACCATTCATAAGGCCAGACAGTTGGGCATCTTTCAAAGTGAAATCTATGTGCGTGTGTCATTGAACAAAACAACACGCCACACCAAGGTTTTTGCCAATTCGGAAAATCCCTATTTCAATGAGGTAAGTCCCCGGGGCAAAAATTATTCCAACGATGGTAATTTTGATTTCCTTAAGTATTTTGTCTTTGAGCTGAAATGTACTTTGGTGGAACTGTTGCGTTTGACCATCCGCTATGAGGTCAAAAGACGAACGCCATGCCGCAAAGATACCACCCTGGGAGAACTACTGGTCGACATGCAAAGTGTTTGGCATCAGGGCAATCGCTGTTACTTTAAGAAGTGGGGACGCTTGGAGGCTGCCATTGAGGGTGAGGGTTCCCAAAGAGAGGGAAAGAGTGAAAATCACGGCGATGGTCCCCGGGGTTATTTGCAAATTGATTTGGCCATTGTTTCTCAGGCAACGAATCCTCAGACGTTGTTAAGGCCAGGTGAAGAGGATGGGGAGGATATGCAGAGCGTAACCACAAATGTGTGGCAAATTAATCAGGATTATGATAATATTGAAAAGTGGGTTTTTGAAAATTGAAATGGAAATTGATATGATTTTCTTTTTTTCAAAATTTCCAGAAATTTATTGGATAATGTGGAGGCGGAGGTGCGTTGCAATATTCTCTATAGTGTGATATTTTATCGTGGCATTATGGCCAAGAAATCGGATTATTTTTTGCAAGTAGATTTTTTATTTTTTTTCTGAAAAAATCGTCCCTAAAAAAACTTTCTCCAAAGTTTAGATTCCATCCCTTTAAAGGCAAAACTTCGCTTGCCAAAAATACCCAATATCCTGTATGGAATCAGGAAGCCCATTTTGCCTGGATATATCCATCACTATCCCAAACTTTACTGCTGCAGTTAATGGCCCAGGAGCAGCTGCAATGGAAATGCCTGGCCGAATACGAAATTCATTTTCAGGACATAGCCTTCAAAGGTAGCGGAACCCTTACTTCTAGGGAAGATCGTGGATTTTTTTTAAATTTTGTTTCTCATTTCCCCCCTAGATAAACCCTTTTTGGGCCCCTGTTTTATACATTTCTATGACAGTCTTATTCCGACCAAATATATTGGACGTCTATTATTTGAGATTCGTTCTGAATGTTTGGAATCTCCACCAATCACAAGGAATTTAAATATTAAATCCATACCTCCATTGGATGAATCCCGCCATTGGCAAGAGGAATCGTTTCTGGTGGAGTTTTTGCTACTGCAAGGAGAATTTATGCATGGCAATGTCAGTAATTGTAAAATTCAAATGAAGATGGCGGGTAGGTCCAAAGGATTGTTATAAAAATATTTTTCAAAGGGTTGTTTAAAAAAATTGTTTCGCAGGACCTCAGAGGCGTAGATTTGTTAAAAAATATTTTTAAAGGCCTCAGAGGCCTCTTTAGACCCATTGAAAAATATTTTGAAAGAGCCTCAGAGGCCTTTTTAACCCCTTGAAAAATATTTTGAAAGGATTTCAAAGGCCTCTTTTGACCCCTTGAAAATTTTCCACGCCTGTGCAGGGCCCTTGAAAAATATTGTTTTAAAAATCTCAGAGGCCTTTTTAGACCCCTTGAAAATAATTTTGAAAGGGCCTCAGAGAACTTTTTAAACCCCTTGAAAAATAGTTTGAAAGGATTTTAAAGGCCTCTTTTGACCCCTTAAAAATTTTTCCACGCCTGTGCAGGACCTTGGAAAAATATTTATATATATAAATCCACGCATATATGGATCCCTTGAAAAATAATTTTCCCTATTCATAATTTCAGAAGCCTCTTCAAATTCCGTGGAATGTTTCCTCAAGCCATATCCCGCCAAGAAAGGTCCAAAAATTGCCAAACCTTTGAAATATTTCCAACAAGAGTCACCCTATAAGACCATAACGATGCGTCTGCAATTACCTGATTATCGTCATAAGGATAAAAGTGCCAAATTTTTTCAAGAACTTAAGGATATCATCCAGCAGGAATTGGACAAATTTCATCAATTCCAAGTTCTCTATGGCGAACATCGTCAGGCTCAATTAAAGATACTAAGATATATTTGCACAAGGCTATTATATTTTATAAAGACTTCTGTGGACTCACATAGACTGGAATATCGAGGTCCCAAGGAACCCACACAGTGGGATGTCAGATGTTTATCTTATATGCAGGATTATCTGGTAAGGTCATGAGGAAAACTTATTCAAATCATCAGCCTCCTGATTTGATATAAATTTTTGATACCTTCTCCTCCATTAGCTAAAATTTTCCGAAGATTTACGAAATTTACGCTCAACTCTTAAACCGGCTGATGACAAGGTCATGGAACAGTCTATAGAAAAAGTGCTGCAGGACCTTTCAAAATACATTATCGATCTTCAAAATCTACTGTCTGTAACTTGTCTACAAGATAAATGGCCAGATTTAGTTTTGATACTCCATGCCGGTAATAAAGAGTGCGGATTTTGCCGCCTTAATCCCAAATCCTTTATTTTTGCCGAATCACAATGGGAGGAGGAAGGATCATGGAATCAATGTTGGAAAGTTCGAAATTTTGTCTTCAAGGTAGGCGATTTTAAATTCCCCTTTTTTCAAGGTAACCCCCCTTCCTGCTCCACCCAGGACTCACATTGCCACCACACCTGCCGGCAATGTGGCTGCATTGCTGGCATTCTCCTTGGCTGCCTGAGCATAACCACTGAACGGGAGCATTCCCTATTGTTGAATAAAATCAAACAGGAGTGGTCAAACCCTGAGCCATTTTATTATCGTCCTTTGAAGGCCTTTACCCGCTACAACTGTCGTATATTCATACATCAAGCCAAGATTCGACCAGGATCAGATCGTAATGGCCTCTGTGATCCCTATGTACGGATAATGTTTGGTCCACATGCAGCCGAGACACCAATACTCTTTACCACCCTCTCACCCATATGGAATGCGGTCATAACACTGAACAATGTGACCTTGCCAGGACCGATCGAGTGGTATGGTAACACCAATTCTCCTCTCCTTGCCATCGAATTATATGATACGGATCGTAGAACTGCCGATGATTATTTGGGTTGTGGGATACTCCCTGTGACAGTTATAGCTGCGGAGAGGCACCAAGATTTGGAAAATAAAATGGATGGTCATAAACATGCCTTGGAAAAATACATGGCCTTACAGAATCTATCTCCACCTCCGCTACGATGGTTGCCAATATCCTTGAATGGTACCATTAGGGCAGAGATTTTAATTTCAGCTGAGCTGGTGGAGGCAGCAAATGAAGAAGATGCGGATTCGTTGGAGCTGGCCTTGGTTACAGTGGGCATACCGGCGGCCATTAGACCAACTATGAAAAATTATGTGTAAGTGTTAGTGTATTCACCACTATATTTTCTATAGAAAAAATTCACCTCAACCTCGGTTACCAACTGAGGTAATTTTTTCTATAGAAAAAAATTCATCTCGACCTCAGTTACCAACTGAGGTAATTTTTTCTATAGAAAAAAATTCACCTCGACCTCAGTTACCAACTGAGGTAATTTTTTCTATAGAAAAAAAAATCACCTCGACCTCAGTTACCAACTGAGGTAATTTTTTTCAATAGAAAACAATTCACCACGACCTCAGTTACCAACTGAGGTAATTTTTTTTCTATAGAAAAAAATAATTTTTTTTCTATAGAAAAAAATTCACCTCGACCTCAGTTACCACCTGAGGCAATTTTTTTCAATAGAAAAAAATTCACCTCGACCTCAGTTACCAACTGAGGTAATTTTTTTCTATAGAACAAAATTCACCTCGACCTCAGTTACCAACAGAGGCGATTTTTTTCTATAGAAAAAAATTCACCTCGACCTCTTTTCTTTCTTATCAAATGAGGCAATTTTCTTCGATAGAAAAAATTCACCACAATTTCATTTAACCACCTCCAAAATAATTTTCAGCCTCGAAGTCATATTTGCCGGTTTACGAAATTACACGAAGACAAGTGTCTTCTCGGGGAGGCATCGGGTCAAGTTAATGATGGCTGATCTGTTGCTGGTCAGTGGCTTATCCACAGCCAGACTGGGGAATAGCTTCAATTTCTTAATTTCCTATGCCTCGGGAGTTGTGGTAAGGCAACCGAAAAGTAGTCCCCCTGAAAAGAAACCCTCCCATATTTCACCTTTACAGAGCCTGCCCGAACAATTAGAATATTGGCCGGCAATTATTGCCACAGATGTGGTGATTTCTGCCAAAGAACAGGAAACCACTGTGGGGGCAGTTCTAATATCGAATGCCAAGCGTTATTTGGAACTACACAAGGATATCAAGTGTGTTCCTCGAGAAGATGATGACGAACTGTCAAATGCGGAAACAAACACCACATTACACCTGACCACAGATGTGGAATCAGAATCGATGCCACTTTTAAAGAAATCTCCCAAAAAATCCCCATGGAGAGGTATATTCCATAAAAAATCTCCCCAGAAAATAACTGGAGAACCTCAGAATCTCGAGGATGAAAGGCAGTTCAATTGGTGGACTAAATTTTATAATTCCATAAATGTTGAAGAATCCTGTAGCGCCGTATCTCGTTTCAAACACCGTCTGTGTATCTATCCGAATGAGTTGGAAAAACAATCGGAATTTAGTTATCTCAGAGATTGGTCGGAAACCTTTCAATTGGTACATGGTGTGAGAAGTAACAATAATCCCCTGACCAAGGAAGAAATTTATGCCACCTTGAAAATGAAAATCAAAGTGACAGCATGTCAGTGTCGGGGAGGTGGAATGGAAAGGTTGGAAGGTTATTTACTGAAACCCTTAGCCACTGCCTTGAATCCCCGCTATCAGATGCAATTGCAGTCGCTAGCGGATTTGGTAAAGGTTGTCGTTCGGGTATATGTTGTACAAGGTTTACAGTTGCGTCCCGGAGAAAAACATGCCCAGGCTGATGCCTATGTTCGGGTTCAATGGGGCCGTACACAAATTTCCAATCGTGCCGAATTTGTGCCAAACGAAAGTAATCCGATATTTGGAAAATGTTTTCAATTGGAGGGTCTATTGCCAAGGTAAATAACAGACTATTTTTTCTCTATAACAATAATTTTTTAAAATATCCACGCCTCAATGTAGGCTTTGAAAAATGTGTTTTTCTTAATATCCACGCCTCAATGTAGGCTTTGAAAAATGTGTTTTTCTTAATATCCACGCCTCAATGTAGGCTTTGAAAAATAATTTAAAAAAATCCACGCCTCAATGTAGGCTTTGAAAAATAATTAAAAAAATCCATGCCTCAAAGTAGGCTTTAAAAAAATAAATTAAAAAAAAAATCCACGCCTCAATGTAGGCTTTGAAAAATAATTAAAAAAAATACACGCCTCAATGTAGGCTTTGAAAAATAATTCAACGCTTCAGTATAGCATTTGTAAAATATATTTTTGTTAATCCATCCCTCAGAGTATGCTATATAAAAATACTTTTTTTTTTAATATGACGCCTAAGTGTATGCTTTAAAATATTTAAAACAAAAATCCTCTCCTCCGCGTATCCTTCAAATTTGTTTTAAATAAATTCCATTTCTTTCCAGGGAACATATATTGGATGTGTCGATATTCAATCGCCACAGTTTACGCGATGAACCCATTGGCTCTACCTCCATTGATTTGGAAGACAGATGGCGTAGCAGGCATCGAGCCACAGTGGGCATTGCCAATGAATTTTCAAGGTAAAAACACATCTATATTTTAAAGTACTTCAAGAATATACATTTTATTATCGCCCCTATTATACCCACCCTCCCCCTTCCCTAGTATTGGCTATAATAAATGGAGAGATTCCCAGACTCCCAGGGAAATCCTAGAGGACCTTTGTAAGAAAAATGACATAAAATTACCCCGCTATAAGGACAATAGAATAGAAGTTGATGGTGTGTCCTTTGAGGATGAAACCATTTTAGCCTTAGGTAAAAATCTCCTGAATTTTAGATATTTTTTTTCTAAAAAAAAACATTCCTTTAGATGAAGATCCTCGCGAACGTTTGGCTTTGACGGCATTGAAAAATCTCCAAACCCTACCATCATTTGGTTACAAATTAATACCCGAACACGTGGAGACACGTTCCTTATATCGCAGTGAATGTCCTGGAATTGAACAGGTAATCTGGCACCTGTACACCAACACATAAACAAGCACTCTATAAAAAAGTATCAATTATCGGCATTTATCTTCGGCTACATTTCCCAAAAAAAAAAAAATCTAAATATTTGATTTGAAATGTAAACCAATTATTTTCTTCGCGCTCTCCTTCTTCTTCTTTTCGGCAGGGTAAAATCCAATTGTGGCTGGAATTGTTCGATGGCAATCTGAATTTACCACCGGTCATCGATATTACACCTCAGCCACCGGAGCTATTTGAATTACGCCTCGTTATTTTCAGTGTCAGCGATGTGGTGCTGGATGAACGAAATATTTTCGGCAATGCCATGAGTGATATCTATGTCAAGGGGTAAGTTAGGGATACAAATAAGGGTAAGAGAATATAAAGGGGCTGGGGGTGATTGTTTTCTTTTTTATGTCTGGCCACTCTAAATATGAGCAGAGAAATTAATATGCCTCAGATTAACCCAGCAACTAACAATCAAATGCTAACTAATGGCCCAATTATTTTAAAATTGAAATAGTATATGGGTGCGTCCATAAAAAATTTAAAAAAATTTCTATGAAAATCTTGGGTTATGGTCCATTAAAAAAAAGCCCTTGAAAAATATGTCTTAATAAATCCACGCCTCTATAGACCCCTTGAAAAATATGTCTTAATAAATCCACGCCTCTATAGACCCCTTGAAAAATATGTCTTAATAAATCCACGCCTCTATAGACCCCATGAAAAATATGTCTTAATAAATCCACGCCTCTATAGACCCCTTGAAAAATATGTCTTAATAAATCCACGCCTCTATAGACCCCTTGAAAAATATGTCTTAATAAATCCACGCCTCTATAGACCCCTTGAAAAATATGTCTTAATAAATCTACGCCTCTATAGACCCCTTGAAAAATATGTCTTAATAAATCCACGCCTTTGGACCTCCACGCCTCCGTCCGTCCGTCTGCCTGTCAATGTTAAATTGTAAACAAAGTACAGTTCGCATTTATGATCCGATTTGGATGAAATTTGGCATAGGTCACTTATTTGACCCAAGGACGAACCCTATTGTAATTGGGAAAAATCGGTTCAGATTTTGATATAGCTCCCATATATATTTCCCTCCGATTCGATGTAAACGGTCCCTATATATCTTTCGATTTGCACGAAATTTGGCACAGCGTAATGCATTAGGTCTAGAATGATGTGTGTTAAGTTTCCTGAAAATCGGTTCAGATTTTGATATAGCTCCCATATATATATTCGTCCGATTTAAGGTAAATGGTGCACCAAAGTCCCTATATATCGTTCGATTTGTACGAAATTTGGCACAGAGTAATGAGTTAGGTCTAGAATGAAGTGTGTTCATTTTTGTGAAAATCGGTTCAGATTTAGATATAGCTCCCATATATATTTTCTTCCGATTTAATGTAAATGGTGCAAGAAAGTCCCTATATATCTTTCGATTTACACGAAATTTGGCACAGCGTAAAGAATTAGGTTTAGAATGATGTGTGTTAAGTTTCCTGAAAATCGGGTCAGATTTGGATATAGCTCCCATATATATTTTCGTCCGATCTAAGGCAAAAGGTATACCAAAGTCCCGATACATCTTTCGATTAGCACGAAATTTGGCACAGCGTAATGAATAAGGCCTAGAATGATGTGTGTTAAGTTTCCCGAAAATCGATTCAGATTTAGATATAGCTCTCATATATATTTTCGTCCGATTTAATGCAAATGGTCCACCAAAGTCCCTATATATCTTTCGATTTGCACGAAATTTGGCACAGCGTAATGAATTAGGTCTAGAATGATGTGTGTTAAGTTTTCCGAAAATCGATTCAGATTTAGATATAGCTCCCATATATATTTTCGTCCGATGTAAGGTAAATGGTGTAACAAAGTTCCTATATATCTTTCGATTTGCACGAAATTTGGCACAGCGTAAAGAATTAAGTTTGGAATGATTTGTGCTAAGTTTGGAGAAAAACGGTTCAGATTTAGATATAGCTCCCATATATATATATTTTCGTCCGATTTAATGTAAATGGTGCATTGAAATCCCTATATATCTCTCGATTTTCACGAAATTTGGCACAGCGTAATGCATTAGGTCTAGAATGATGTGGGTTAAGTTTCCTGAAAATCGGTAATGCATTAGGTCTAGAATGATGTGTGTCAGATATAACTCCCATATATATTTTCGTCCGATTTAATGTAAATGGTGTACCAAAGTCCCTATATATCTTTCGATTTGCACGAAATTTGGCACAGTGTAATGAATTAGGTCTAGAATGATGTATGTTAAGTTTCCTGAAAATCGGTTCGGATTTAGATATAGATCCTATCCATGTTTATGGATCCAATTTCATTTTACTGGTCCTTTAAAAATGCGACGTCTGTTAGAAGTCATCTGTTGAATATACCCAAAGTGGTGAAGGGTATCATATAGTCGGCCCCGTCCGACTTTACTACTTTCCTTACTGGTTTTTATTTTAAGCATTGCATGACCTTATGGACTTACCCATAAGGTCATTCCGATGTATTTCTGGCCTCTTGCGATATTTTTTTTTTAATTCCTTGCCAGATTGATTTCAGATTTAGTTTTAAATATTTTTTTTTGTTTTTTTGTCTGCTGTATTTCATTGTTCCCTTTTTTATTATTTTTGTTAGTTGGTGTTCTAATCCTGATCAGGCCCAGACCACAGATATCCATTACCGTTCGCTGAATGGTGAGGGTAAATTTAATTGGCGCATGATATTTCCCTTGAAATACTCCAGCATTGAGGATAGGGTAAGTATTGAGATGGTCCTCCAACGGAGAAATTTTTCTTCGGATATGAAATTAAAAAAGAAATAATAATGAGCTCTAATTAAATTTAATTGTGTGACCGCCAAAAATGATAGATGTTTCGGGATATTCCTTGGCAGGTCAAAGGTTGATGCTAGCTCTAAAGCAGACCAAGTGATAATTAGTGCTAGGCTTGTTACGAAAAATATCAAATGGCAAATATTTTCAATAATTAAAATGAAACAAAAAATTCTTTAAAAATTCGACATTGTTATCCTTGTTGTCCTGACAAGGATATGTTCCTGGTTTCCTAACAAATATGGATTTTATATTTCATTTTTCCTTGGCTGGCAAAGGTAAGCATAAATCCTCATTAGAATTAATGAGAGCTTTGACCAGCCAACTCAAAGGACAACCTATACCCCGGTCATGGTTCCCAGGACATTATCACATTATTATATTTATTGCCACACACACACTTACACACCTGCATATGTATATATGCACATATAAATGAAACTGATTATGAATTGGTGTTTATTACACAGCCATCATTTGTACTCTCTTCTCACCCTCTCTGTCTCCCCTCTTTGGTCCTTGCAGATGCTGGTCAAACGCAAAACCGGTCTCATGGAGGAATACCACAGCAAACAACCACCCAAACTCTATCTGCAAATCTGGGACGATGATATTATCTCACAGGATGATTTTCTTGGCTCCCTGGAAATAAATCTGTCGAATTTTCCTCAACCTTTTGAGACGGCCAAGAAATGTCAATTAATCACAGAGGAAAATCGGATTGACATCACTCAGCGGGGAGCCAAAGCGTGTGCAGCTGGGGGAGTGAAATTTGTGAATCTTTTTCGTGAAAAGAAAATTCGTGGCTGGTTTCCTGTACGAGGAAATATTCCCGACATGGGCAATAAATTGGGTATGGCGGGGAAAATTGAAATGGAATTGGAACTATTGACGGAGAAGGAGGCAGCCCTGTATCCAGCGGGATTGGGTAGGAATCCACCAAATGCTTTGCCAGAACCAAGGTGAGAAAAAAGGGGACATAGGAAAATATATATTTTTAGGGGAACCACTAGAGGCTGGTTCAAAAAATATTATTAAGGGTACCATACAGAAGTGGATTTATTAAATGATATTTTTCAAGTGTCCCTGGCGTGGAGTTATTAAAAAAATATTTTTCAAGGGTCCCAAAGAAGTCGTGGATTTATTAAAAGGGTCCCAAAGAAGGCGTGGATTTATTAAAAGGGTCCCAAAGAAGGCGTGGATTTATTAAAAGGGTCCCAAAGAAGTCGTGGATTTATTAAAAGGCTCCCAAAGAAGTCGTGGATTTATTAAAAGGGTCCCAAAGAAGGCGTGGATTTATTAATAGGGTCCCAAAGAAGGCGTGGATTTATTAATAGGGTCCCAAAGAAGGCGTGGATTTATTAATAGGGTCCCAAAGAAGGCGTGGATTTTTTAACAGGGTCCCAAAGAAGGCGTGGATTTTTTAACAGGTCCCAAAGAAGGCGTGGATTTATTAATAGGGTCCCAAAGAAGGCGTGGATTTATTAATAGGGTCCCAAAGAAGGCGTGGATTTATTAAAAGGATCCCAAAGAAGGCGTGGATTTATTAAAAGGGTCCCAAAGAAGTCGTGGATTTATTAAAAGGCTCCCAAAGAAGTCGTGGATTTATTAAAAGGGTCCCAAAGAAGGCGTGGATTTTATTAAGAAGGCGTGGATTTATTAATAGGGTCCCAAAGAAGGCGTGGATTTATTAAAAGGGTCCCAAAGAAGGCGTGGATTTATTAAAAGGGTCCCAAAGAAGTCGTGGATTTATTAAAAGGCTCCCAAAGAAGTCGTGGATTTATTAAAAGGGTCCCAAAGAAGGCGTGGATTTTTTAACTGGGTCCCAAAGAAGGCGTGGATTTTTTAACAGGGTCCCAAAGAAGGCGTGGATTTTTTAACAGGGTCCCAAAGAAGGCGTGGATTTATTAATAGGGTCCCAAAGAAGGCGTGGATTTATTAAAAGGGTCCCAAAGAAGGCGTGGATTTTTTAACTGGGTCCCAAAGAAGGCGTGGATTTTTTAACAGGGTCCCAAAGAAGGCGTGGATTTTTTAACAGGGTCCCAAAGAAGGCGTGGATTTTTTAACAGGGTCCCAAAGAAGGCCTGGATTTATTAATAGGGTCCCAAAGAAGGCGTGGATTTATTAATAGGGCCCCAAAGAAGGCGTGGATTTATTAATAGGGTCCCAAAGAAGGCGTGGATTTATTAATAGGGTCCCAAAGAAGGCGTGGATTTATTAATAGGGTCCCAAAGAAGGCGTGGATTTATTAATAGGGTCCCAAAGAAGTCGTGGATTTATTAATAGGGTCCCAAAGAAGGCGTGGATTTTTTAACTGGGTCCCAAAGAAGGCGTGGATTTTTTAACTGGGTCCCAAAGAAGGCGTGGATTTTTTAACAGAGTCCCAAAGAAGGCGTGGATTTTTTAACATGGTCCCAAAGAAGGCGTGGATTTATTAATAGGGTCCCAAAGAAGGCGTGGATTTATTAATAGGGTCCCAAAGAAGGCGTGGATTTTTTAACTGGGTCCCAAAGAAGGCGTGGATTTTTTAACATGGTCCCAAAGAAGGCGTGTATTTATTAATGGGTCCCAAAGAAGGCGTGGATTTATTAATAGGGCCCCAAAGAAGGCGTGGATTTTTTAACTGGGTCCCAAAGAAGGCGTGGATTTTTTAACAGGGTCCCAAAGAAGGCGTGGATTTTTTAACAGGGTCCCAAAGAAGGCGTGGATTTTTTAACTGGGTCCCAAAGAAGGCGTGGATTTATTAATAGGGTCCCAAAGAAGGCGTGGATTTATTAATAGGGTCCCAAAGAAGGCGTGGATTTATTAAAAGGGTCCCAAAGAAGGCGTGGATTTTTTAAAAATAATTTTTCAAGGTTCAAAAAGAAGGAGTGGATTTATTAAAAAAAATATCTTTAAGGGGTCCAAAAGGAGAACATTCATTAAAAAAATATTTTTCGAGGATCCTGCCCAGGCGTAGATTTCTTAAAAAAATATCTTCAAAGGTTCCAAAAGGGGAAGATTTATTAAAATACATTTTTCAAGTGTCCGGCACAGGCGTAGATTTCTTAAACCATATTTTTCAAGTGTCCTGACTTTTTTTCTTTAGCTGACTTGTGACAGAACTTTCGTTCCATAAGCCGAGCTTAGAAAAGATTTCCAGGCGCGTCGGTCTTTTGCGCAGTTTTTTCCAATTTGAAAGACCATTTTCGGCAATGTTGTCTTCTACTTGATCTTTCCATCGTATTGGTGGCCTTCCCCTTCTGCGTGAACCATCAGCTGGTTCGCTTTTATATGCCTTCTGGGCTGGGGCATCTTCATTCATTCCCACAACATTACCTAGCCAACGTAGTCGCTTCAGCTCAATACGTCTAACAATGTCGATGTCCGAGAATAGCTGGTACAACTCATGGTTCATTCGACGGCGATATTCACCGTCAACGCAGATCGGTCCATAGATCTTTCGGAGAATTTTTCTTTCAAATACTCCAAGAGCTGTCTCATCTGATTGTGTAAGTACCCATGCTTCAGAACCATATAACAGCACGGGTAGTATCAACGTCTTGTAGCTTGTGAGTTTGGTCTGGCGGGAGGTGGCCTTGCTTTTGAGTTGTTTGCTCAGACCGTAGTAGCATATGTTGGTCATCACTATCCTTCTTCGAATTTCAAAACTGATGTCATTCGTTTTATTTATGGCGGTACCAAGGTATATAAAATCTTCGACTACATCGAAGCTGTAGTTATCAAGTTCCATAGGTCCGAGTCTACTGGACGTCTTTGCGCGTTGATACCATCAGCTTGGTCTTCTCGCCGATTACTGCCAGACCCACTTTGGCAGCTCCTTCTCAATTTGTTCAAAGGTGGCTGTTACCGCTCTCAATGTTCTACCCATTATGTCGATGTCATCGGCTTAGGCGAGTAACATGTGTTGTTTGGTGTACAGAGTGTCATTCCTGTTCACTTTTGCCTCTCGTATGAACTTTTCCAGCAGGATGTTAAAAAGTCACACGACAAACTGTCACCTGGTCTGAATCCTCGTTCGGTATTAAAGGGCTCCGAGAGGTCCTTACCGACTTTAACTGCTGATTTTGTGCCAGTTAAAGTTATCCTGCATAGCCGAATTAATTTTGCAGGAATGCCAAACGCAGACATGGTTTTCTACACCTCTGAACGGATAGGGCTGTCGAATGCGGCTTTATAGTCGACGAATAGGTGGAATGTGTCGATGTGTTTTTCGTGTGTTTTTTTCCAGGATTTGGCGCAGAGTGAAAATCTGGCCAGGTCTGAAGCCACATAGGTATGGTCCAATAATGTCATTGACCATTGGCTTCAGTCGTGCACACAGTACGCTAGATAGCACTTTATATGCGATGGAAAGGAGACTTATTCCTCTTATTCCAAGGGTCCTAAAAATCGTAGATTATTTCAAGAGTCCAGCCCAGGAGTAGATTTGTTTAAAAATATTTTTCAAGGGTCCTGCAGCATCCTTAATTTTTTTAATAATTTTTTTTTGTTACAGACGTCCTCCAACCTCCTTCAATCCCCTAACAAATCCCTGGAAAGGTTTGAAACGTATAATCGCACCGAATTTTCTGAAATATTTTCTAATTCTTGGATTATTGGCCCTGTTGGGATTTTTAATATTTTTATTTGTTATGAATTTACCGTTGCTATTGGAACAATGGACATATTGATATTGTTATTTTTTGTTGTATTTGTAATTTTTAGCATATTATTTATTTATCGATTTTTTAAAATAAAAAAAATGATATTGTGTTGAAATATCCTTGTCTATTTATGGAACTTCGAAGTACGAAAGGTGGTGATTGGAATCTTTTTATACGTTTTTTTTAATACCGCAAGGGCATTTATCCTTTTTTCCAAAAAAAAAAATCTCAAATTACAAAAGCTGGACGTCTACTACTCAGTGACGTGAGTGTTTGTGTGTAGATGTACAGGACTTCCGATTTGGTTACCTTCACAACCACAAATTAAAAACCGAAAAATAACAACAACAACCAGTAAGGAAAATAGTAAAGTCGGACTGGGCCGACTATATTTTACCCTTCACCACTTTGGGGATATTCTACATATGTATCCTAACAGACGTCGCCTTTTCTAAGGAACATTGGCATAAAATTGACTGAACTTAAATATGCGATTTTTATCTATAAGTAAACCGACTAACATCAATTCTAACACATGCCATTCTGCAACCTATTCTAAATTGTGTAAATAGATTTAAAGTACACGCACTGTTTAAAATGTATCTATCAAGCGCCCATTGATTATTTGGTGTACAGTCGACATGAATACGTCGAAATTATGTATGGAAGCTAATCTGAACCGATTTCAAGGAAACTTGCTAGATATTAATTTTTATTAATTTCTGTACGTGTATGGGCCTTTAGTGTATCATTTACTTAAAATCGGACGAAAATATATATAGAAGGTATATGTAAATCTGAACCAATTTCAAGAAAACATGACACACGAACGGTTATAGTAACAGTACATTGTACTAAATTGTGTGCCGACCGGCCAATCTTTGGGTGCACAATTTGAATTAAATTGGTCGAAAATATATATTGAAGCTATATCTAAATCTGAACCGATTTTTACGAAACTTGGCACAAATCATTCAGAACCTAATTTAGTAACCCATGCCAAATTTCGTGCAAATCGAAAGTTATATAGGCACTTTGGAGCCCCATTTACCTCAGATCGGACGAAACTATATATGGGAGCTATATCTAAATCTGACCCGATTTTCTTGAAACTTGGCACAAATCATTCAGGACCTAATTCAGTACTCTATGCCAAATTTCGTGCAAATCGAAAGATATATAGGGACTTTAGTGCACCATTTGCCTTAAATCGGACGAAACTATATATGGGAGCTATATCTAAATCTGACCCGATTTTCTTGAAACTTAGCACACATCAATGTAGACCTAATTCAGGACTCTATGCCAAATTTCGTGCAAATCGAAAGATATATAGGGACTTTGGTGCACCATTTACCTTAAATCGGACGAAACTATATATGGGAGCTATATCTAAATCTGAACCGATTTTCGCGAAACTTGGCACACATCATTGTATACCTAATTCAGTACGCTGTGCCAAATTTCGTGCAAATCGAAAGATATATAGGGACTTTGGTGCACCATTTACCTTAAATTGGACGAAACTATATATGGGAGCTATATCTAAATCTGACCCGATTTTCTTGAAACTTAGCACACATCATTGTATACCTAATTCAGTACGCTGTGCCAAATTTCGTGCAAATCGAAAGATATATAGGGGCTTTGGTGCACCATTTACCTTAAATCGGACGAAAATATATATGGGAGCTATATCTAAATCTGACCCGATTTTCTTGAAACTTAGCACACATCATTGTAGACCTAATTCAGGACTCTATGCCAAATTTCGTGCAAATCGAAAGATATATAGGGACTTTGGTGCACCATTTACATGAAATTGGAAGAAACTATATATGGGAGCTATATCTAAATCTGGACCGATTTTCTCGAAACTTGGCAGACATCAATTTAGGCTCAATTCAGTACGTTGTGCCAAATTTCGTGCAAATCGAAAGATATATAGGGACTTTGGTGCACCATTTACCTTAAATCGGACGAAACTATATATGGGAGCTATATCTAAATCTGAACCGATTTTCTCGAAACTTGGCACACATCATTGTAGACATAATTGAGGACTCTATGCCAAATTTCGTGCAAATCGAAAGATATATAGCGACTTTGGTACACCATTTACCTTAAATCGGACGAAAATATATATGGGGCTATATCTAAATCTGAACCGATTTTTCCCATTTTCAATAGGGTTCGTCCTTGGGCCAATTAAGTGACCTGTGCCAAATTTCATCCAAATCGGATAATAAATGCGTCCTGAACTTTGTTAACAAAAATACATGGACGGACGGACAGACGGACCTGCATAAATCGACTCAGAAAGTGATTCTATGCATATTCTCAAAAGGAACCATGGGTCTATCTCGATTATTTCTGCATGTTACAAACATATGTACAAAGACATTATACCCTGTACCACACTGTGGTGAAGGGTATAAAAACCACTCATACACAAACATTTACACACTTTTAGCAAGGACATGCCAAATGTTATTTAACATTGCCAGGCAAATAAACACACACACACACATACACGCGTACCTCAAATAACACAAAACTATGTTAAATATTTATTTATATGTAAATAGACAATTGTTATGCATGTGTATGTAAATAACTATTGTCGATGTGGGCAAAGGATGCAGGACATAAATTTGGGATTTAAAAATGAAAATCAAAGCAACAAAAGTGAGTCCTGGATTTATTAAAAATATATTTCTCACACATTATCCAAAGAGGACTGGATTTATTAAAAAATATTTTCAGGGTAGCCGTAGAAGCGTGGATTTATTAAAAAATATTTTCCGAATAGCCACATAGGTGTAAATCTATTAAAATATGTTTTTCAGGAGAGAAACGGATTTATTAAAAATACTTGTTTAACTCCCTTTGATGAGCATTATTTTTTTCTGTTACACTGAAACATGTCAAACATCAAATGAGCCATTTCCTCATGTGTTCCTTCTTTGACCAAAAACAACAACAACAGCCAAGTGACAGCAAATTCTACACCTCCTGAATACCTATGGACAAGTGAAAGCGTGTGTATACCACCCACAGCGATTCATACCGATTCGTTTGAAGCTCTCACATTCGACTTGTATGCCGATTTGCCACTTTATGTAAATGACTTCTTTATATGACACGCACATACACACACACCGAGTGACATCCAGTGAGCCCGTGTGTCACAGCGGCAGATCCACAGACAACATCCAAGTAAAGAGTGAGAGTAAACAAACTGTCACAACTATCAATTTCACAACCAAAATGACCCATCTCCATTTCGTCGTCACACAATTCAATTTACTTACATGGATGGCGCCCAAGTGTGCGTGAGGGGAGTACGTGGCAGTTTATGTGTGTGTGTGTGTCTATAGTTATGTTTATTTAAGTGTAAATGTGACCATACACTTGAGAAATCTTTTATGCGTGTATTTGTCTGTTTGTTTGTGTCAGACAGTCATTCAGTCCTGTGGGTGTCTCGCGTAAAATAAAAAAATAAATAGACACAGTCACAAATCGTTTGCGTTAAATGGGATATTGATATGCATGGAGATGCGTGGGGTCTAGGAAATAGTTAACAAATATTTAAAAAAATCCACATCTCAATACCCATTAAAAAATATTTTGTTATCTAGCATATACCCGCTACCATTTAGTACACAGCAGAAGACATTTCCAAAACTTCCAACATAGCCCAATCCTACACCCCAACAATAATCCTAACTTCAAATTTCAAGATTCTAGCTCTATCGGTACACTCAAATCCACATTTGGTACTATTTTGTACACATTAGTACAAATTTCCAAAACTTCCTACACCCCAAATGTAACCCTAACTCCAATTTTCAGGATTCCAGCTGTATTGGTTCGCCCAAAATTTAAATTGTACAAAATTTAGTACACTTTAACAGGAATTTCCAAAACTTTTTACAAAGCCCAATCCTACACTGCAACAGTAACCTTATTTCCAGATTCCAGCTCTATCGGTTCACCCAAATACAAATTTGGTACCATTTAGTACACATTAGTACGAATTTACAAATCTTTCTACATAGCTCAATACTCAATACTACCAACAAAGATCGTAACTCCAAATTGCAGGATTCCAGCTCTATCAGTTCACACAAAATTCAAATTGTACCAAATTTAGTACAACTTAGTAGCCATACGTATGAATTTCCAAAACTACATCCATACCCCAATCCTACACTCTAACAGTAACCTAATTTCCAAATTTCAAGTTTTCCAGATCAATTGATTTACTTAAATGTTAAATTGTACCAAATTTAGTACACAATAGTACGAATTTCCAAAACTTTCCACATAGTCTAATCCTACACCCCAAAAGTGATCCGAACGTCAAATTTCAAAATTCCAGCTCAATCGATTCACTCAAACCCGCATTTGGTACAAATTTCCAAAACTTCATCGCATCGGTTCATCCAAAATTTAAATTGTATATAGTACACATTAGTACGAATTTTCATACACATATGTAAAAAACTACGTATGTAGCTCAACTCTACCCCAACAATGATCCTAACTCCAAATGTAAAGCTTCCAGCTCCATCGGTTCACCCAAAATCCAAATTTGGTACCATATAGTACACATTAGTACGAATTTTCAAAATTATCTACATACCATAATCCTACACCCCAACAGTGATCCTGGCTCCAAACTGCATGGTTGTTCTAGGTCTACCGGTTCACCCAAATCCAAATTGTACCAATTATAGTACGATTTAGTACTTTTCGTACACATAAGTAAAAAATATCCAAAACTACGTATATATCCCAATCCAACACTTCGACTGTAATGTTAATTTAAATTTTCAGGATTCCAACTCGATGTGTAACTCCAAATTAAATTTGTACCGAATATAGTACCATATAGTACTTTTCGTATACATAAATACACGCTTCCAAAGCCAGCGTGTCGACCTTATATCGACCCTGCTTCTCAACCTTAATTTGCATTCCAAATTTCAAGTTTTTAGCTCTAACCAGCTTACATGCTACGAAATTGTACTAAATTTAGTACA
This sequence comes from Musca vetustissima, assembly GCF_032173495.1. NCBI lineage: Eukaryota > Metazoa > Arthropoda > Insecta > Diptera > Muscidae > Musca > Musca vetustissima. Next base: position 63,686 of record NW_026873218.1, on the reverse strand, counting down.
TTTTAGTACTTTTCGCATACGTATAGTTCGAATGTCCAAAAAAACCCTTTGCTATAGCTATTCTACACTCCATCAGCGACCCTCATTTAAAATTTAAGAGTTCTAGCTCTACCGCTTCGCCAAATACAAATGGCATTTAGTATTTTTTAGTACTTTTCGTACCGTTCTAGTACGAATTTCCTAAAGCCCAGCTTTATCTGTCACCTTTGGACCAACAATGACCCTCACCCAAAATTTCAAGATTCTACCTTCAGCCGTTTCGTTTGGACGTTGATGAATCGTTAAATCAGTCAGTCCGCCAGTCGATAACCTTACTTTTTATACCCTTCACCACAATGCGGTACAGGGTATTATGTCTTTGTGCATATGTTTGTAACAGGCAGAAGGAAACGACATAGACACATGGTTCCTTTTGAGAAAATGCATAGAATCACTTTCTGAGCCGATTTACGCTAGTCCGTCCATGTATTTTTGTGAAAAAGTACAGGTCACAATTATATACGATTTGGATGATATTTGGCATAGGTCACTTATTTGGCCCAAGGACGAAACCTATTGAAATTGGGAAAAATCGGTTCAGATTTAGATATAGCTCCCAGATATATTTTCGTCCGATTTAATGTAAGCGGTCCCTATATATCTTTCGATTTGCACGAAATTTGGTACAACGTAATGAATTACGTCTAGAATGATGTGTGTTATGTTTCCTAAAAATCGGTTCAGAATTGGATATAGCTCCAATATATATTTTCGTCCGATTTAATGTAAATGGTGCACCAAAGTCCCTATATATCTTTCGATTTCCACGAAATTTGGCACACCGTAATGAATAAGGTCTAGAATGATGTGTCTTAAGTTTCCTGAAAATCGGTTCCGATTTAAATATAGCGCCCATATATATTTTCGTCCGATTTTATGTAAATGGTGCACCAAAGTCCTTATATATATTTCGATTTGAAATTTGAACTAGGTCTAGAATTATGTGTGTTAAGTTTCCCGAAAATCGGTTCAGATTTAGATATAGCTCCCATATATATTTCCGTCCGATTTAATGTAAATGTTGCACCTATGTCCCTATATAAAATTCGATTTGCTCGAAAGTTGGCACAGCGTAATGAATTAGGTGTGTAGGATGATGTGTGTTAAGTTTCCTGAAAATCGGTTCAGATTTAGATATATATATTATCGTCCGATTAAGGTAAATGGTTTACCAAAGTCCCTATATATTTTTCGATTTGCACGAAATTTGGCACAGCGTAATGAATTAGGTCTAGTATGATGTGTGTCAAGTTTCCTGAAAATCGATTCATATTTGGATATAGCCCCCATATATATTTTCGTCCGATTTAATGTATATGGTGCACCAAAGTGCGTATATATCTTTCGATTTTCACGAAATTTGGCACAGCATAATGAATTAGGTCTAGAATGATGTGTGTTAAGTTTCGTGAAAATCCGTTAAGATTTAGATATAGCTCCCATATTTAGTTTCGTCCGATTTAAGGTAAATGGTGTACCAAAGTCCCTATATATATTTCGATTTGTTCGAAATTTGGCACAGAGTAATGAAAATCGGTTCAGATTTAGATATAGCCAAATGTAAAATTTAGTATCGGTTGCAGAATAACATCCTTATGAATTCAATTTCATTTTACTGGTCCTTTAAAAATGCGACGTCTGTTAGGATTCATCTTTTGAATATACCCAAAGTGGTGAAGGGTATCATATAGTCGGCCCCGTCCGATTTTACAACTTTCCTTACTGGTTTATTAGTATAGATAAATCCACGCCTCTATGGACCCCTTGAAAAACATTTTTTTAAAAAAATCCAGGCCTATATGTACCTTTTGGAAAATATTTATACCCTACAAAACTATGTTGTCAGGGTATTATAGTTTTGTGCAGCCCCAAAAGTTTGTAACGCCGCGAAATATTGGTCCTAGACCCACCTTTAAGTATACCGATCGTCATATCTCGACTAGCTGAGTCGATCTAGACATGTGTGTCCGTCCGTCCGTCTGTCCATTATAATTTGTAAACACGATACAGGCCACTGTTATGGACCTTCACGAAATTTTGCATGCACGATGGGTTCTGGTCAATGAGGACCCCTATTGTTTTTGGTAAATATCGGCTAATATATAGAGGATGAAATGGACCAAATACTAAATTTTTGTCGGTTTTTCTGGTCGCTCCAGAGGCTGCAGTTATGGACCGAACATCGTGAATTTTTGCATGGAGATGGGGATCGGACCAAAGAATAGGCATGGCTGTTTTGATAAAGATCGGTCAATATTTAGCGGGTCAAATGGACACTGACTTTTGTGTGAAAAATTACAACATTTTTATTCTGGGGCGTATATACTTGATCCTGAAGGACATATATCCGATAAATTGGTAGTATATCCAAGAGGAGTTGTTGGCTTTCAAATTGATGTCAATTATATGGCTGTATGTACTCTGATATGGGAGTTATATGTAATTAGGTAAATAGGACTATGTGCATAGTATTACTATTACTCCATTAGAAGACGAAAATGTTGCGCTGATCGCTTTGAAATTGTACATAAAGTTCCAATTATGGTCAAGGATGAAGCCTATAGTTTTCGGTGTAATTTAGATTTCATTCAGGGGGTGCAATGAACCGAAAACTTTAATGTTGTCAGATTTTCAAGTCGCTCCAGAGGCAATTATTATATGCAGAATATCACATATTTTACAGGGTGAAGGGGATCTGACCAAATAATTAGAGCGGCTGTTTAGTTGATGATCGGCGAATATTCTGAGGGTCAAATCAACCAAAACCTAAAAAAAAATGAAAATATGCCAGGGTTAGAAAGTGGAGTTGTTTTCATCTATATTCGGTAAAAAGGGTGCAAATATCACGAAATATTACCTAGGCTCAGAAGATGGAAACGCAGAAAGTTTGCTTTTCGTGATAGTTGTGTAGGGTATGGCCCCGTCCGACTATACTGCTCCGCTCACTTGTTTTTTCATAAATCCACCCATCTAAGGACCCCTTAAAATATATATTTTTTAAATTAAAATTTAAATTCACGCCTCTTTAGACTCCTTGACAAATATTTTTTTTAATAATGTTTGACCTCCCTGGCCATCCCCTCGTTACCTTGTTATCTAAAGGATAAATATCCCTCCCGCCCCTTTGGGTTTTTTAATAATATTCCCATTACTAGTAGTGAGAGAGTATTTTGTAAAAAAATAGAGAAAATGTTGTTTTTTTTTTGTCATGACCCCACTGCGCCCTCTGCCCCTTTTCTCCTGTTTGCCATTAACCCATTAACTGTGACTTTTTCGTTATCAGTTGGTGTGATATCGCTGGCCGTTCGAATGACATCTTGTTGCTGCCTTCTATTGTTCGGTGGAGACTGGCAAAATAATCAGTTGCAAGTTTTCCATACTGGCGAACGCACGATACGAAAATCCGGGAAACGAATTCAAATACGCATTTGAAAGTGTTGTGGAGAGTGTGGAACATATGTTAAAGGATTTCAAAAAAATAAAGGATAAACGGAAATTGTAAATTTGTTGTTGTGTTTTGAAAACGATGGTTATTGAATGTGGGTCAGAGTGTCCTTGTCATGAAATTTCGTCACAAAATTTATTTTGAAAAAAAAAAGAAATTAAATATTGAAATTTGTGGAAGAAAAAAGAGGGTCTGAGCGGATACAAATTTTGGGATACATGTTTTTGGATATTGAAAATCATTGCGTATTTGACAATTGTTGAAGAAAAAGAAAAAAATGATTTTGAGAGTGTCCTTGTCATTAAATTTCCTCAAAAATTAGTTCAGAAAAATGTGCCAAAATTAAAAAAAAAACAGTAATGAAAGTAGTAAAGTCAGACGGGGACGACTATATGATACCCTTCACCACTTTGGGTATATTCAACAGATGAATCTCACAAAAAGACGTCGCATTTTTAAAGGACCAGTAAAATGAAATTGGATCCGTAAATATGTATGTCATTCTGCAACCGATACTAATTTTTTCATTTGTCCAGATATAGAAGCCATATCTAAATCTGAACCGATTTCAGGAAACCTAACACATCATTCTAGACCTAACACAGTACCCTATGCCGAATTTCGTGCAAATCGAATACTATATAAAGACTTTGGTGCACCATTTACCTTAAATCGGGCGAAAATATATATGGGAGCTATATCTAAATCTGAACCGACTTTCACGAAACTTTGCACACATCATTCTAGCCCTAATTCATTAGGCTGTGCCAAATTTCGTGCAAATCGAGAGATATATGGGGACTTTGACGCACCATTTACCTTAAATCGGACGAAAATATATATAGGAGCTATATCTAAATCTGAACCGATTTTCGGGAAACTTAACACATATCATTCTAGGCCTAATTCGTTACGCTGTGCCAAATTTCGTACAAATCGAAAGATATTAAGGGACTTTGGTGCACCGTTTACCTTAAAGCGGGCGAAAATATATATGGGAGCAGATACAGAAGCTATATCTAAATCTGAACCAATGTCAGGAAACCTAACACAACATTCTAGACCTAACACAGTACCCTATGCCGAATTTCGTGCAAATCGAATAGTATATAAAGACTTTGGTGCACCATTTACCTTAAATCGGACGAAAATGTATATGGGAGCTATATCTAAATCTGAACCGATTTTCGGGAAACTTAACACATATCATTCTAGGCCTAATTCGTTACGCTGTGCCAAATTTCGTACAAATCGAAAGATATTAAGGGACTTTGGTGCACCGTTTACCTTAAAGCGGACGAAAATATATATGGGAGCTATATCTAAATCTGAACCGACTTTCACGAAACTTTGCGCACATCATTCTAGACCTAATTCAGTATGCTGTGCCAAATTTCGTGCAAATCGAGAGATATATAGGGACTTTGACGCACCATTTACCCCAAATCGGACGAAAATATATATGGGAGATATACCTAAATCTGAACCGATTTTCCGAATTTCAATAGGCCAAATAAGTGACCTATGCCAAATTTCATCCAAATCGGATCAGAAATACAACCTGTACTTTGTTCACAAAAATACATGAACTGACGGACAGACGGACATGTGTATCCTTTTGTCTGTTACAAACATATGCACAAAGACATAATACCCTGTACCACAGTGTGGTGAAGGGTATAATTAAGTCATTTTAAGAAAAAAAAAACTCGGGGAAATGTCAAACGGTTCATTTCAGAGGACATACGTTTTTATTGCAACATGACTTACACGACTTATTTTTAGGAAATATTTGTTTCTTGGTTTTTTTTTTTTTTTGAAGTCATGACGCCAAAGGATCCGCGAGTCCTTATAAAAAATCATGTCATCAACATGCACTTCTTGTGAACAGCCAGGACTTGTCACCTTTCTGCGTCAAGTGACAAATGAGTTTGGGAAATATTTTGACATTTTTTGTTTTTGTATTTTTTTTTGGAAGGTGGAAGAGGTTTTTTGTTGAAGAGTGACTAAAAACGCTTAGCTCATTTTGCAGACAGGCGACTATTTTTCAATTACCTTGTTTCTTTGATAAGGATTTTAAATTAACTACTTTTTGAAATAAAAAAAAAATTGGTTCCATGGCCATGGGTTTAGTCATGTTGTTGACATGTTTGAAAATGCAGTAAATAACGGAAATTTAAATATCCCGGAAAATTCCTGAAGAAAAGTCTTCCAAACATATGTTGAGAAAAAACCTAAAAAAATTAATAATGACCAAATAAATTATGATGATTAACGGAAACGGAAGTCAAGTGAAGTGATTAAACAAAAAAAAGAAAAAAATTTTTTATTAAATTACCAAGAATAAAAATAAAGAAAAAAACGATATTCTTATTAAATTACAATTACAACGAATTACAAATAAATTCCTGCCCATAGAAATATCTACATAAAAATTGTTAGAAAAAAAATAGAAGAAAAAATTACGCCAAGTAAAAAAATCTCCCTCTGTGTGAGTTTGTTTGTGTATGTTTCTGATTTGTGTGGGTGTGTTCCTCTCGTATACAAAATCTGTTCCTTTGACCTCTCATGAAACTGTGTCAAATCGTCCTTTTCCACATCTGCTGTTGTCTATGAAATTAAAAAGAAAGGATATACTATTTTTGCCGCTAAACAAATTCATCCTTTGTCCTGTACGACAACAAAACCAAGAGAAGCCTTACAAATAATCGAAATCATTTGAAAAAAAACAAACGTCCTTACAAAAAAAATTATTCTCTGTGTGTGCGTGCGTGTTTGTGTCGGATTTGGAAAAACAAAAATGTTGTACTTTGAACGCCCCCAGCATCATTGAACAATAAGAGGAAATTTTGTCTCGTAAGTATTTTTGTTGTTGTTGTAATTTATTTAAATATCTCCTAGAAATAAAAAAAAAATAAAAATATAAATCAAGGAAGTAAAGACCTTAAATGGTTTCTATGAGAAGGAAATACTAAGGAAATTAAAATTTAATAAAATTAAAAATAATATTTTCTTAATAAATCCAAATAAAACCAGGTCTGCAAAAATATTTTTTAATAAATCTTTGACTCCATAGACCCCTTGAAAATAGGTTTTAAAAAATCCTCAATAGACCCCTTGAAAATATGTTTTAAAAAATCCTCAATAGACTCCCTTAAAATGTGTTTAATTAAATCCACGCCTGGGCAGGATCAATGAAAATATTTATACCCTTCACCACACTGTGCTACAGGGTATTATGTCTTTGTGCATATGTTTGTAACAGGCAAAAGGAAACTAGATGGACCCATAGTTCCTTTTGAGAATATGCATAGAATCACTTTATGAGTCGATTTATGCATGTCCGTACGTCCGTCTGCCCGACCGTTGGTGTTAAATTGTAAACAAAGTACAGGTCGCATTTATAATCCGATTTGGATGAAATTTGGCACAGCTCATTTGTCCTTGGGCCAGGACGAACCCTATAGAAATTGGGAAAAATCGGATTTAGATATAGATCCCATATATATTTTTTTGTCCGATTTAAGGTAAATGGTGCACCAACGTCCCTATATATCTTCAGATTTGCACGAAATTTGGTATAAAGTACTGAATTGAGCCTAGAATGATGTCTGCCAAGTTTCGTGAAAATCGATTAAGATTTAGATATAGCTCCCATATATAGTTTCGACCGATTTCATGTAAATGGTGCACTAAAGTCCCTATATATCATTCGATTTGCCCGAAATTTAGTATAACGCACTGAATTGAGCCTAGAATGATGTCTGCGAAGTTTCGTGAAAATCGGTCCAGATTTAGATATAGCTCCCATGTATAGTGGCGACCGATTTCATGTAAATGATGCACCAAATTTGGCATAACGTACTGAATTGAGCCTAGAGTGATGTCTGCCAAGTTTCAAGAAAATCGGTTCCGATTTACATATATCTCCCATATATAGTTTCGTCCGATTTCATGTAAATGGTGCACCGAATTCGCTATGTATCTTTCGATTTGCACGAAATTTGGCATAGCGTACTGAATTGAGCCTAGAGTGATGTCTGCCAAGTTTCGAGAAAATCGGCCCAGACATAGATATAGCTCCCATATATAGTTTCGTCCGATTTGATGTAAATGGTGCAGCAAAGTCCCTATATATCATTCGATTTGCACGAATTTTGGCATAGCGTACTGAATTAAGTCTAGAGTGATATGTGCTAAGTTTCGTGGAAATCGGTTCAGATTTAGATATAGCTCCCATATATAGTTTCGACCGATTTTAGGTAAAAGGTGCACCAAAGTCCCTGAAAATCATTCGATTTGCACGAAATTTGGCATAGCGTACTGAATTAGGTCTAGAACGATGTGTGATAAATTTCGTGGAAATCGGTTCAGATTTAGATATAGCTCCCATATATAGTTTTTTTAGGTTTAGGTAAAAGGTGCACCAAAATTCCGAAATTTTGGCATAGCGTACTAAATTAAGTCTAGAGTAATGTGTGTTAAGTTTCTGGAAAATCGGTTCAGATTTCTATATAGCTCCAATATATATTTTCGTCCGATTTTATGTAAAACGTGTACCGAAGTCCCTATATATCCTAGGTTTTGCACGAAATTTGGCATAGCGTACTGAATGAAGTCTAGAATGATGTTTGTTAAGTCTCGGGAAAATCACTTTAGATTTCGATATAGCTCCCACAAATGCATATGTATTCGTCCGATTTTACATAAGTGGTGCACCAAACTCTTAATGTTTGTCCGATTAACACGGAATTTTGCATAACGTATCAAATTTAGTCTTGTATGACTCTAAATGTGCCCGAATGAAATTAAATTTATCATAGGTTGCAGAAGAACATGAATATGTTCCTTCGAGGGAACGTTGACATGCAATTGTAAGGATACATATGTACAACATACCCCAAGTGGTGATAGGTATCATATAGTCGGCTCAGTCCGACTTTACCCTTTACCCTACAAAACTATGTTGTCAGGGTATTATAGCTTTGTGCAGCCCCAAGAGTTTGTAACGCAGCGAAATATTGGTCCTAGACCCACCTTTAAGTATACCGATCATCATATATCGACTAGCTGAGTCGATCTAGACATGTGTGTCCGTCCGTCTATCCATTATAATTTTAAACACGATACAGGCCACTGTTATGGACTAATCTTCATGTAGGATGGGTTCTGGCTAATGAAGACCCCTATTATTTTTGCTCAAGATCGGGTAATATTTAGGGGATGAAATTGACCAAATGCTTAATTTTTGTCGGTTTTTCTGGTCGCTCCAGAGGCCGCAATTCTAGCCCAAACATCGCGATGCCTGTTTTTATAAAGATCGGTCAATATTTAGTGGGTCAAATGGACCCTGACTTTTGTGTGAAAAATGACAAAATTTGGATTCTATAGCGTATATATTTACTCCTAAAGGAGATGACATGTCTTTAAATTGATACCAATAATATTGTCGTATATACTCGGATGTGGGAGTTACACATAAATATTTTCAGGTGCTTACGTATTCATATATTAGTTATTAATCCATTATCACACTGAAGGGCGAAAATATATATATTGAAATTTTCCATGAGCATCCAGGTATAGTCAAGGACAACGCCTATAATTTTCGGTGATGATCAGATAATAAATTTGAGATGAACTGAACCGAAAACTAAATTTTTTGCGTTTTTTTTCGAGTCGATCTATAGGCCACAATTGAATTCGAATATCACAACACAACCCACGGTGAAGGGAATCTGTCCTTAGTAATATTTGTTGATCTCTAGTCGGCCATGAGGGGGCAAATATAGCGAAATATGTCCAAGGTCAGAATAAAGAACAACAGAAAGTTGGAATTTCGTGGAAGTTGTGTGGGGTATCATATGGTCTTTCCCGTCCGTTCACTGTTTTTTTTAATAAATCCTTGCCTCCATAGACCCCTTGAGAAATATTTTTTTAATAAATCCAAATTTCGAAAATCCATCACTTGGATCATATCTGTCATTTTTCTAATTTATTACCGTTAATTATTTGTTTTCCTCTTTATTTTCATGATTATGTGTTATTGTCTAGCTCTCGCAATTGCAAGTCAATGACTTTACCATTTCCATTTTATTGATTTGATGTGGCCATCCACCATAAAATATCCTCTGATGAGTTGTAGTAATAGTTAGTTTTATTTTGCGAATTAGATGACTAGCATAAAAGTAATGTACAGGGGTTCTATAATGAAAAATGATGATTAGGCAAAATTTAGAAATTTCAAAAAATAGATAAATAATAATAATTAATAGTAAAAATATAATTAATTGAATTAATTTCAAAAAAATTGAATTACGTTATGGTTTTCACTAAGAAATATAGAAATACATATGTATATAGGTATACATATTATTATACGTATATACATATGTATTTCTATAAACACTTTTACCATTTCTACGTATCTACATACACTTATGTCCAACAGTAATGTGATGATACAGTTTATAAACATTTTCAGTGTGGAAAAAAGTGAGAGCAAGAGAGCGAGAGAGAGAATTTCCATTTTATTTTTGATCTATGCCTTATGGTTGGCCAAAATCGAATTAATTTTGTTTGATTTCAAAATACAACAAATTAATAGAAAATATAATAAACATATGCCAATTTTTTTTTTCGTAAAGTAAACAATTATTGAAAATTCTGAAAATGTTTTATTCAATATATATTTTAGTATCTAGTCTAATTGAGTAGTTAATCGCCACACTCTCAGGCGTGAAATTGAATTTTACACAAAGGTTCTTTAAAACTAATATGTTTAGAATTTGCTTCATATTTACTTTTACGAAAATTATAAAAATAATAAAATTGTGAAAGCTATTTGATTTTTTCAATTAGCAAAAATTAAAAAAATAATAAAGAAATTTTAAATACTTCGTATAAATGGCGGTAAGTTAAGCAATATTTTTAATAAATCCACGCCCCAATAAAAACTTCACGACTCTTGTGGGCCCTTTACATTTTTTTTTAATCCACGACCGTTGTGGGCCGCTTAAACACTTTTAAACCAGTGACCGGAGCAGTATAGCCGGACGGGGCCGACCATATAATACCCTACACAACTTCAACGGGAAATATAACTTTTTGTGGTTCTATATTCTGAGCTTGGGCAATATATCGCGGTATTTGCACCGTATAATTACTTGTCCAGATTCCCTTCTCCAAGGTTTGTGTTGTGATGTTGTGATCGACTCGAAAAAACACACAAAACTGGTTTTCGGTCCACTTCATCCCAATATTATTATCTGATCATAATCGAAAATTTTAGGTGATGTCCTTGACCATACCTGGATCCTCCTGGAAAAGTTCAAAGCGATCAGCGCGATATTTCCGCTCCCAGTGTGGTAATGTATTATTAAATAATATCTGAACTCATAAGCACCTGTAAATATTTACGTGTAACTCCCACATCCGAGTATATACGACAATATAATTGGTGTCAATTTAAAGGCTAACCACTCCTCTTGGATATACTATCAACTTCTCGGGTACATGTCTTCCAGGGGCAAATATACACGCCACAGAATACAAATTTTGTAATTTTTCACACAAAAGTCAGGGTCCATTTGACCCGCTAAATATTGACCGATCTTTATCACAACAGGTATGCTTATTCTTTGGCCCGATCCCCTTATCCATGTAAAAATTCGCGATGTTTGAGCCGTAACTGCGGCCTCATCCCCTAAATATTTAACTATCTGTACCAACAACAACATTGGGCTGAACCCATCCTACATGCAAAATTTCGTGAAGATCGTGTTTACAAATTATAATGGACAGACGGACGGACACACATGTCTTGATCGACTCAGCTAGTCGAGATATGACGATCGGTATACTTACAAGAGTTTGTAACGCCGAGAAATACCAATATTTCTCGGCGTTACAAACTCTTGGGGCTGCGCAAAGCTATAATACCCCGACAACATAGTTGTGTAGGGTATAAAAACCCACGCCTCTTGTGGGTCTGTGTGGGTGGTAATTTTAAAATATTTAAAAAAAGTCCACGTTTCTTGGACCCTTAAAATCAAAATCCACGTCTCTTGTAGATCCCCTATCTTTTTTAATTCTCGCCTCTTTTTTTTTGAAAATCCACCTCTCTTTTTTTACCCTCCACCATAGTATGGAGGGTATATTAATTTCGTTTTTCCGTTTGTAACTCATCGAAATAATAATTTCCGACCCAATAAAGTATATATTCTTGATCAGCCTAAAATTCTATGACGATTTAGTCATGTCCGTCTGTCTGTCTGTTGTAATCAATCTAGTCTCTAAACGAATTGAGATAGATCGCCAAAATCTCATCTTTTGCCTGCAGGCAGGACAAGTTCGAAGATGGGCTATATCGGTCCAAGTTTAGGCATGGCTCCCATATAAGGGTACCCCCCAAATTTTAAGTATTTTGGGGTTCTTGAGCGCGTTTTTCAACCGAACTCGCTGAAATTTGGCACATTGGGTTCTTATTGGGTAAGAAATTTCCCCACTAAAAAATTAAAGATATAGGTAGCCCCCATATGAGGGTACCCCCCAATTTTCAGTTTTCGTGGGGTTTTGACAGGATTTTTCACCGATTTGGCTGTAATTTTTATTTTGAGTTTTTAATAGGTGCCAAATATCTCCACAAGAAATTATATATATATATAGGTCTATTTTTTCGGGTAGCCCCCATATAAGGGTACAATACAATTTTTGGTATTTTGGAGTTCTTGAACGCGGGTTTCAACCGAACTCGCTGTAATTTGGTATTTTCTAGTCGTATATGTTAACAAATCTCCCTACTAAAAATTATTAATATTCGCCCCCTTTTTTGGGGGTAGTCCTCATACAACCCCCTTTTTATACCCTTCACCACACTGTGGTACAGGGTATTATGTCTTTGTGCACATGTTTGTAACAGGCAAAAGGAATCGAGATAGACCCAGGGTTCCTTTTGAGAATATGCATAGAATCACTTTCTGAGTCGAGATACGCATGTCCGTCCATGTATTTTTGTGAACAAAGTACAGGTCGCATTTCTGATCCGATTTGGATGAAATTTAGCATAGGTCAATTATTTGACTAAAGGACGAACCCTACTGAAATTGGGAAAAATCGGTTCAGATTTAGATATAGCTCCCATATATATGTTCGTCCGATTTAATGTAAATGGTGCAACAAAGTCCCTATATATATTTCGATTTGCACGAAATTTGGCGCTGGGTAATGAATTAGGTCAAGAATGGTGTGTATTAAGTTTCGTGAAAATCGGTTCAGATTTAGATATAGCTCCCATACATATTTTCGTCCGATTTAAGGTAAATGGTGCACCAAAGTTCCTATATATTATCCGATTTGCACGACATCTGGCACAGCGTAATAAATTAGGACTAGAATAATGTGTGTTAAGTTTCCTGAAAATCGGTTCAGATTTAGATATAGCTCCCATATATATGTTCGTCCGATTTAATGTAAATGGTGCACCAAAGTCTCTATATATATGTCTCGATTTTCACGAAATTTGGCACAGAGCCATGAATTAGGTCTAGAATGATGTGTGTTAAGTTTCCTGAAAATCGGTTCAGATTTAGATATAGCTCCCATATATATTTTCGTCCGATTTAATGTAAATGGTGCACCAAAGTCTCTATATATATCTCGATTTGCATGAAATTTGGCACAGAGTAATGAATTAGGTCTAGTATGATGTGTTTCGTGAAAATCGGTTCAGATTTCGATATAGCTCCCATATATATCTGCGTCCGATTTAAGGCAAATGGTGCACCAAAATACCTAAGTAACTTTCGATTTGCACGCAATTTGGAACATCGTACTGTATTGACCCTAGAATGATGTGTGCTAAGTTTCGTGAAAATCGGTTAAGATTTAGATATAGCTCCCACATATATTTTGGTGCACCGAAGTCCCTATATATCTTTCGATTTGCACGAAATTTGGCACAGCGTAATGAATTAGGTCTAGAATGATGTGTGTTAAGTTTCCTGAAAATCGGTTCAGATTTCGATATAGCTCCCATATATATGTTCGTCCGATTTAATGTAAATGGTGCACCAAAGTCTCTATATATATGTCTCGATTTTCACGAAATTTGGCACAGAGCCATGAATTAGGTCTAGAATGATGTGTGTTAAGTTTCCTGAAAATCGGTTCAGATTTAGATATAGCTCCCATATATATTTTCGTCCGATTTAATGTAAATGGTGCACCAAAGTCTCTATATATATCTCGATTTGCATGAAATTTGGCACAGAGTAATGAATTAGGTCTAGTATGATGTGTTTCGTGAAAATCGGTTCAGATTTCGATATAGCTCCCATATATATCTGCGTCCGATTTAAGGCAAATGGTGCACCAAAATACCTAAGTAACTTTCGATTTGCACGCAATTTGGAACATCGTACTGTATTGACCCTAGAATGATGTGTGCTAAGTTTCGTGAAAATCGGTTAAGATTTAGATATAGCTCCCACATATATTTTGGTGCACCGAAGTCCCTATATATCTTTCGATTTGCACGAAATTTGGCACAGCGTAATGAATTAGGTCTAGAATGATGTGTGTTAAGTTTCCTGAAAATCGGTTCAGATTTCGATATAGCTCCATATATATGTTAGTCCGATTTGAGCAAATGATGCACCAAAATACCTAAATAACTTTTGATTTGCTAAATTTCGTGATAATCGGTTCAGATTTAGATATAGCTCCCATATATATTTTTGTCCGATTTAAGGTAAATGGTGAACCAAAGTCCCAAAATATCTTTCGATTTTCACGAAATTTGGCACAGCGCACTATATTGACCTTAGAATGATGTGTGCTAAGTTTCGTGAAAATCGGTTCAGATTTAAATATGGCTCCCATATACATTTTCGTCCGATTTTACATAAATGTTTGTCCGATTAACAAGGAATTTTGCATAACTTATCAAATTGAGACTTGAATGACGTTAGCAGGTCTTGTTGAAATTGGTGCAGATCCAACCATAGCTTCCATATGCGGCGCACCGAATAGCGTGTATCCATTTTTGCTATAAATCGTTTTCCATACATTTGTCCAATGGTACGCAGACGACTCTAAATCTGCCCGAATGAAATTAAATTTATCATAGGTTGCAGAAAGACATGAGTATGTTCCTGCGAGGGAACATTGACATACAATTGTCAGGATACATATGTACAATATATCCAAAGTGGTGAAGGGTATCATATAGTCGGCCCAGTCCGACTTTACTACATTCCTTACTGGTTTTTAATTTAAAAATGCCAATTCCACTATTAAAAAAATAAACAACAAAAAATCCATAGTGTTATCATTTTTTTCTAACACACACTAAAAACTGTTAACTGCCTTTTTTTTAAGCCCAAAATATGCAAATTTAAAGACCACCAGACAAATCCATCAAAAGAACAGAGAAAAAAAAAACAAGGCAGGTACCAGCTATTCCCTTCTGAGTGCATTCGAAACAAAAAAAGAAAGAATAATAACTAGTTGAAATTTTGTGGGGTCATTTGAAGAGTCCCTCGGGAGTAATGAGTGACGTGGAGGATACGTGGGTTTGGTGTGCTCCCACCCCTCTCCTTTCCCATAATCCATAAAAATAAAATTAAAGATTGCGGTAGTAGTTGTCGGCGGTTTGCATTGAGTGGGTGGTTCATTCACTTCATTTCGGTTCGGTTGATTGGCTGTATGGCTTAATAATTAAATAAAAAAATTGTCATAAAAACTCAAACTTTTATTTAAGCTATAAAAAATGTAAATGACAAAATGAGACTATATATGTGAAGATAGTATTGAAGAGTATAATTAACTCATAAAAGTAATTACCGATCAAGTGAAGGTGTTAAATTCAAAACGACAACACCAACAACAAAAATTATTATTGTTTTTATTTCGGTTTTATGTGGACGGGACAATGGACTCTTGTAATGTGTTAGCAATCAAAAGGGAGCATACAAATAATAAGTTGGACATCATGGTTGGATAGAATGCAATTTATAAAAAAAATAAAAAATATTTTTTCAACACCCAAAAGAGGTCAATAGTTTCAAAGGACCTCCACAAGAGGTGTGTATTTTTTTAAAAAAATATTTTTCAAAGGACTCGCATAAGCCCCAAGAGTTTGTAACGCCACGAAATATTGGTCCTAGACCCACCTTTAAGTATACCGATCGTCATGTCTCGACTAGCTGAGTCGATCTAGACATGTGTGTCCGTCCGTCCGTCTGCCTATTATATTTTGTAATATTGGTCCTAGAACCACCTTTAAGTATACCGATTGTTATATCTCGACTTGCTGTGTCGATCTAGACATGTGTGTCCGTCCGTCTGTATGTCTATTATATTTTGTAAACACGATACAGGCCACAGTTATGTACCAATCTTCATAAAATTTTGCATATAGGATGGGTTCGCCCCAATGAATACCCCTATTGTTTTTGGTAAAGATCGGTTAATTTTTAGGGGATGAAATGGACCAGAGGCCGCAATTATGGCCCAAACATCTCGAATATTTACATGGAGAAGGGGATTGGGCCAAAGAATAAGCATGCCTGTTTTGATAAAGATCGGTCAATATTTAGCGGGACAAATCGACCCTGATAGATTTACCACTGAAGGACGAAAAGTTGATAGTATATCCAAGAGGAGTGGTTGGCCTTTAAATTGATACCAAATATATTATCGTATGTACTCGGATGTGGGAGTTACACTTAAATATTTACAGGTGTTTACGTATGCAGATATTATTTAATAATTTAATACCACACTAAGAGGCGGAAATATTAGGCGGATCGCTTTGAAATGTTCCATGAGGTTACAGTTATGGATAAGGACAACGCCTATAATTTTCGGCGATGATCAGATAATAATTTTGGGATGAAGTGGACCGAAAACCACAATTGAAAGCCGAAAATCACTACACAACCCACGGTGAAGGGAATCTGGACAAATAATTAGAAGGGCTGTGCTGACTATTAGTAATATTTGTTGACCTCTGGTCGGCCATGAGGGTGCAAATATCGCGAAATATCGCCCAAGCTCAAAATATGGAACTACAGAAAGTTATATTTTCGTCGAAGTTGTGTAGGGTATCATATGGTCGGCCCCGTCCGCTCACTGGTTTAAAGAATATTTTTCAAAGGACCCACCAATCAAGGCGTGGATTTTTTAAAGAATATTTTTCAAAGGACCAAAAGAGGCGTGGATTTATTAAAGAATATTTTTCAAAGGACCAAAAGAGGCGTGGATTTATTAAAGAATATTTTTCAAAGGACCAAAAGAGGCGTGGATTTATTAAACAATATTTTTCAAAGGACCAAAAGAGGCGTGGATTTATTAAACAATATTTTTCAAAGGACCAAAAGAGGCGTGGATTTATTAATAAATATTTTTCAAAGGACCAAAAGAGGCGTGGATTTATTAATAAATATTTTTCAAAGGACCAAAAGAGGCGTGGATTTATTAATAAATATTTTTCAAAGGACCAAAAGAGGCGTGGATTTATTAATAAATATTTTTCAAAGGACCAAAAGAGGCGTGGATTTATTAATAAATATTTTTCAAAGGACCAAAAGAGGCGTGGATTTATTAATAAATATTTTTCAAAGGACCAAAAGAGGCGTGGATTTATTAATAAATATTTTTCAAAGGACCAAAAGAGGCGTGGATTTATTAATAAATATTTTTCAAAGGACCAAAAGAGGCGTGGATTTATTAATAAATATTTTTCAAAGGACCAAAAGAGGCATGGCTTTTTTAAAGAACATTTTCAAAGGACCAAGAGAGGCGTGGATTTTTTATAGAATATTTTCAAAGGACCAAAAGAGGCGTGGATTTATTAATAAATATTTTTCAAAGGACCAAAAGACCATCCGACTTTTGTCATCAAAACCCCATCAATCTGTCAATGTCCAAACGTAGGGTGTCTTATCTTATATCCAGCCTACCCTCTCTCCTCACCATCAATTTGTAATTGATAACTCATATATATTATGCATATGTATGTGTGCGTGCGTATGTGTTTGCCACAGTCGTACATATTTATGATACGCTTCGACACATTGCCATTAACAGGAGGTTATGGTTATTGTTTGGGCTATGACTAACCAAGTGGAATTCTGTTGGCACAGGGTTATCGGAGGCTATTCTATTTACATTGGCTGGCTGTGTGGACGCAGTCAGTCAGCCAAACCAGAAAATGTGAAGATAACACGGCCAACCAAAAAAAAAAAAAAGAGGCAGTCAATAAGTGTTGACAAAGTTAATTCAAATTAATTGGTATTTAATGCTGGCTGATTAAAATGAAATTATCATTGTTTACCCAATACCAGAACCTCTTCACACACACACACACACACAACTGATTACAACAACTTCCCCTCATCATTATGTTTATACAGAATGTAACCAAATTTTATTTTGTGTTAATTTTTTTCTTGCTTCCTTTGTTTTTCTCTTTACAGATTTATCACTTGATTTGCCACTCTCTCCCCGAAAGTCGCGTCCATGTCGTTTAAGGAGTATACCCCACTGAAAATGCCAACTTTGTTGAATCATTTGTACAATGGTAATGGAGCAATTGCACCGGAAATGGTTGAATCCCAACCGCATTTGATGAAAAATGTTCTAAAGGCGAGACGGCAAAGGAATAAGGTAAGTGAGGGCAGAGAGAAGGAGACAAGGAAAATAATATAAATTTTTATTGTTTGAATTTCTCATAGTTTTGGTTGCTGTCCATGCTAATTGAAAGAACTCGCCCAAAGTCCCGAAACACAGAATTGGAAGACGTAGAAACACCATTGGACTCATCAACGCCCAATGAACACACCTCAGTCATGGATGAGGTTTGTCTACTGAGGGATAGTCCTTTTCGCATCTTAAGGGTAAGTGAAAAAAATATATTTTTTAAATATTTTTTATAATTTAAAACTAAAAAAAATATTTGAGTATTGAATTAAAAAATAAGAAGATGGATCAAAAAAATATATTTCAAAGTACGAAGCAAAGACGGCATCTTCAAAAAATGTAAGAGCCCCTTGGTAGGTGTGAATTTTTCTTTCTCCATAAGCCGAACTTAGAAAAGATTTCCAGGCGCGTCGGTCTTTTGCGCAGTTTTTCCAATTTGAAAGACTATTTTCCGCATTGTTGTCTTCGACTTGATCTTTCCACCGTATTCGTGGCCTTCCCCTTCTGCGTGAACCATCAGCTGGTTCGCTTTTATATGCCTTCTGGGCTGGGGCATCTTCATCCATTCTCACAACATGAACTAACCAACGTAGTCGCTGCAGCTCAATACATCTAACAATGTCGATGTCCGAGAACAGCGTGTACAACTCATGGTTCATTCGACGTCGATATTCACCGTCAACGCAGATCGGTCCATAAATCTTTCGGAGAATTTTTCTCTCAAACACTTCATGCCTCATCTGCTTGCGTAAGTACCCATGCTTTGAGATCCATATAACAGCACGGGTAGTATCAGCGTCTTGTAGAGTGTGAGTTTGGTCTGGCGGGAGGTGGCCTTGCTTTTGAGTTGTTTGCTCAGACCATAGTAGCATCGCGTGGCCATCACTATCCTTCTCCGAATTTCAAAACTGATGGCATTCGTTTTGTTTATGGCGGTACCAAGGTATATAAAATCTTTGACTACCTCGAAGCAGTAGTTCTCAAGTTCCACAGTTGGTCCGAGTCTACTGGACGTCTTGCGCGTTGATACCATCAGCTTGGTCTTCTCGCCATTTACTGCCAGACCCACTTTGGCAGACTCCTTCTGAATTTGTTCAAAGGTGGCTGCTACCGCTCTCAATGTTCGACCCATTATGTCGATGTCATCGGTGTAGGCGAGTAACATGTGTTGTTTGCTGTACAAAGTGTCATTTCTATTCACGTTTGCCCCTCGTATGACCTTTTCCAGCAGGATGTTAAAAAGATCACACGACAAACAGTCACCTTGTCTGAATCCTCGTTCGGTATTGAAGGGCTCCGATAGGTCCTTTCCGACTTTAACTGCTGACCTTGTGCCACTTAAAGTTATCCTGCATAGCCGTATTAATTTTGCAGGAACGCCAAATGCAGACATGGCTTTATACACCTCTGAACGGATAGGGCTGTCGAATGCAGCTTTAGAGTCGACGAATAGGTGGAATGTGTCGATGTGTTTTTCGTGGGTTTTTTCCAGGATTTGGCGCGGAGTGAAAATCTGGTCAATGGTGGATTTGCCAGGTCTGAAGCCACATTGGTATGGTCCAATAATGCAAATGACCATTGGCTTCATTCGTGCACACAGCACACTTGATAGCACTTTATATACGATAGGAAGGAGACTTATACCTCTACAGTTGGTACAAATCGTCTTGTCTCCTTTTTTGTGCACGGGACACAGGATGCTGAGGTTCCAATCATTGGGCATGCATTCTTCTAGCCAAATTGTCCTAGACCCACCTTTAAGTATACCGATCGTCATATCTCGACTAGCTGAGTCGATCTAGGCATGTGTGTCCGTCCGTCCGTCTGTCCATTATAATTTGTAAACAAATCTTCACGAAATTTTGCATGTAGAATGGGTTCTGGCCAATGAAGGCCATATTGTTTTTCGTAAAGATCGGTTAATATTTAGGGGATAAAATGAAGCAAAAACTTTACTATACCCTTCACCACACTGTGGTACAGGGTATTATGTCTTTGTGCATATGTTTGTGACAAGCAAAAGGAAACGAGATAGACACATGGTTCCTTTTGAGAATATGCATAGAATCACTTTCTAAGTCGATTTATGCATGCCCGTTCGTCCGTCCGTCCGTCTGTAGATGTTGAATTATAAACAAAGTTCAGCTCGTATTTATGATCCGATTTGGATGAAATTTGGCACAGCTCACTTATTTGGCCCAAGGACGAACCCAATTGAAATTGGGAAAAATCGGTTCAGATTTAGATATAGCTGCCATATATATTTTCGTCCGATTTAAGGTAAATGGTGTATCGAAGTCCCTATATATATTTCGATTTGCACGAAATTTGGCAAAGCGCACTTAATTAAGTCTAGAATGATATGGGCTGAGTTTCGTGGTAATCGGTTCAGATTTAGATATAGCTCCCATATATGGTTTCGTCCGATTTAATATAAATGGTGCACGAAAGTACCTATATATCATTCGATTTTCACGAAATTTGGCGTAGCGTACTGAATTAAGTCTCGAATGATGTGTGTAAAGTTTCGTGGAAATAGTTTCAGATTTAGATATAGCTCCCATATATATTTTCGTCCGATTTTAGGTAAATAGTGCACCAAAGTCCCTATATATCCCTCGATTTGCACGAAATTTGGCATAGTGTACTGAATTAAGTCTAGAGTGATGTGTGCTAAGTTTCATAAAAATCGGTTCAGATTTAGATATAGCTCCCATATATTTTCGTCCGATTTTAGATAAACAGTGCTCCAAAGTCCCTGAAAATCATTTGATTTGCACGAATTTTGGCATATCGTACTGAATTAAGTCTAGAATGATGTGTGCTAAGTTTCGTGAAAATCGGTTCAGATTTAGATATAGCATCTATATCTGACCAAATGAGAAATTTGCAGAATGACATGTTTATGGGTCGGTTGAAGAATGACATGTTTATGGATCCATTTAGGATTCATCTGGATCTTTTAGGATTCATCTGTCTAATACACCCAACGTGGTGAAGGGTATCATATAGTCGGCTCCGTACGACGTTACTACTTTCCTTACTGGTTTTAAATATATTTTTCAAAGCCATAACAGAGGAGAAGATTTTTATACCCTACACAACTATGTTGTCAGGGTACTATAGCTTTGTGCAGCCCCAAGAGTTTGTAACGCCGCGAAATATTGGTCCTAGACCCACCTTTAAGTATACCGATCGCTATATATCGACTAGTTGAGTCGATCTAGACATGACACAGTTATGAAATTTTGAATGTAGGGCCGGTTCTGGCCAATGAAGACCCCTATTGTTTTTGGTAAATATGTGTTAATATTTAGGGTATGAAATGGACCAAATACTTAATTTTTGACCGTTATTCTGTTCGCTCCAGAGGCCGCAATTATGACCCTAACATAGCGAATTTTTACATGAAGAAGGGGGTCGGGCCAAAGAATAAGCATGCCTTTTTTGATAAAGATCGGTCATTATTTAACGGGTCAAATGGACCCTGAATTTTGTATGAAAAATTACAAAATTTGTATTCTATGGCGTATATATTTATCCCTGAAGAGCATAGACCCGAGAAGTTGATAATATATCCAAGTAGATTGGTTGGCCTTTAAATTGATACCAATTATATTGTCGTATATACTGTGTTTTTTTCGACTCGATCTATAGGCCACAATTGAAAGTTGAACTTCACAACACAACCCACGGCGAAGGGAATCTGGACAAGTAATCAGAAGGACTGTACTGAACATTAGTAATATTTCTTGACATCTAGTCCGTCAAGAGGGTGCAAATATCGCGAAATGTGGTCCAAGCTCAGAACATAGAACCACACAAAGTTAGATTTTCGTGGAAGTTGTGTAGGGTATTATATGGTCGACCCCGTCCGACTATACTGCTCCGCTCACTGGTTTAAAAATCTTTACCAAAAACAATAGGGGTCTTCATTGGGTCGAAACCTTCCTACATGCAAAGTTTCGTGAAGACAAAATATAATGGACAGATGGACGGACGGACACACATTCCTAGATCGACTCAGCTAGTCGAGATATAGCGATCGGTATACTTAAAGATGGATCTTGGACCAATATTCCGCGGCGTTACACACTCTTGGGTCTGCACAAAGCTGTAATACCCTGACAACATAGATGTGTAGGGTATAAAAATCCGTTTATGAGACTGTTGAAAAATAGTTGTTAAAAATCCGTGCCTTTTTGAGACTATTGAAAAATAATTATTAAAAATCCACACCTCTTATGGGATTTTTAAAAATATTTTTTATAAATCCACGCCTCTTGGCGATCTCTTGAAACTTGTTTTTATTAATCCAGGACTCTTCTGAAATCTTTGGAATATATTGGTTTCAAAAAGTCACATTTCTTATTGGAATTATGTACGCCTCATATTGGAACATTACTTACTTAGCTGGCTTGTGACAGAACTTTCGTTCCAGAAGCCGAGCTTAGAAAAAAATTCCAGGCGCGTCGGTCTTTGGCGCAGTTTTTCCTATTTGAAAGACCATTTTCGGCAATGTTGTCTTCGACTTGATCTTTCCATCGTATTGGAACATTGTGTTCTTTTATTGTTTTTAAATACATGTCTTGTTTTTTTAAATACATGTCTTTCTAATTTGATTTTCCATCGCGGATTGATTTTCAATCCCTGAGGTATCAAATATTTGTCAACATAATTATAGCTTTCAAGTCACTAGTTTGGGTTTCTTCACCCAAATTAAATTAATGGACTGAAAGTCAAGGTACTCCTCCAACACGGAAACACATAAATGCACTCTCTCACACACACACCCACACACACATACATATAAGTACTCCAATATCTTTAATGGCAAATTGATTTGTTTCGTCGTCTCCCCCCGCTGCCGTTAGACGCAATTTGAAGTTTATTGACTCCCGCCCCCACTCCCTTGGGATTGGATCGAATAGCAGGCGGCTATAAAAATTAATGGCAATAAAACAAAATAGCATTTGAAACTATCATTTTCATTTTGAAACTTGTCTACAGTGACATTGAAATATCAGAACTTGAGGATAGATGATAACCTTCGGTGTTTTACTTTGGACATTCGTTTCAAATCAAATTCAAGATTATGATATTTTATTTCTACGAATACAAGTTGAAAGACCTTGTTTAGAGAGATAATCAAAACAAAAAAACAAGAAAACCCGAAACAAAATTTGCTTTGCTAAAAATTCTTCCTTTTTTCGACAACAACAATGGCAGCAGTTGTTGTGCGGTCAGATAGAAAAACAATATTTGTGTGTGTGTGTGTGTATGTGTTTGTGAAGTGAAGTGGTAATAATGTTCGATGACATGGCAACATTCATTGATATTCGTATTGGTGGTGACATAAATACGTGAAGGATTTGTGCTGCATAATCAGGTGGCACAGGACACTGTTCATGCATTACATACACACGTTGTTTGTATGTATAGACAAATACACATAGATGATTTGGCTCTGAAAAACCTCGAAACAGAAAAAATAACCCAGTGGATGTTTTGGAATGTTATCTAAACTTTACAAGGTAAGTGAATCATTTTATTTTTCAAAAATATTGTCTAAGGATCAAATCGATATCTCGATTTATTAATAAAATATTTTTCAAGAGACTCACAAGAGACGTGGATTTTTAAAAAAATATTTTGTTGGGATCTATAGAGGCGTGGATTTATTAAAAACCAGTGAGCGGAGCAGTATAGTCGGACGGGGCCGACCATACGATACCCTACACTACTACCACGGAACACTAACTTTCAGTGAATGTTTATTCCGAGTCTGGGCAATATTTCCTGATATTTGCACCCTCTTGCTCGATTAGAGGTCAACAACAACTCTTCCTTGCACTGACATATTTTCCGAATATAACTAATATTCAGTACAGTCCTTCTAATTACATGTCCATATTCCTTAATTATAATAGTGGCCTATAGATCGACTCAAAAAAAACAGTAAGGAAAGTAGTACAGTCAGACGGGTCGACTATATGATACCCTTCACCACTTTGGGTATATTCAAAAGATGAATCCTAACAGACGTCGCATTTTTAAAGGACCAGTAAAATGAAATTGGATCCATAAACATGTCATTCTGCAACCGATACTAAATTTTTCATTTGATCAGATATAGAAGCTATATCTAAATCTGGACCGATTTTCACGAAACTTAACACTCATCAGTCTAGACCTAATTCATTGCGTTGTGCCAAATTTCGTGAAAATCGAAAGATATATAGGGACTTTGGTGTAACATTTACCTTAAATCGGACGAAAGTATATATGGGAGCTATATCTAAATCTGAACCGATTTTCAGGAAACTCAACACACATCATTTTATACTTAATACATTACGCTGTGCCAAATTTTGTGCAAATCGAACGATATATAGGGTCCTTGGCACACCATTTACATAAAATCGGACGAAAATATATATGGGAGCTATATCTAAATCTGAACCGATTTTCAGGAAACTCAACACACCTCATTTTATACTTAATTCATTATGCTATGCCAACTTTTGTGCAAATCGAAAGATATATAAGGTCCTTGGCACACCATTTACATTAAATCGGACGAAAATATATATGGGAGCTATATCTAAATCTGAACCGATTTTTCCCAATTTCAATAGGGATCGTCCTTGGGCCAAGTAAGTGACCTATGCCAAATTTCATCCAATTTGGATCATAAATGCAACCTGTACTTTGTTCACAAAAATACATGGACGGACGGACGGACATGCGTAAATCGACTCAGAAAGTGATTCTATGCATATTCTCAAAAGGAACCATGTGTCTATATCGTTTCCTTTTGCCTGTTACAAACATATCCACCAACACATAATATCATGTACCACATTCTGGTGAAGGGTATAAAAATTAAGTATTTGGTCCACATTATTCCAAAATTAGTATCTTACCATAGCTGGAAACTCATGAAACATTTCACAACGATCACCGCTATATTTCCGCCCTGCAGTGTGGTAATGGTTTACTAAATAATATGTGAATACCTAAGCTCCTCAAAATATTTACGTGTAACTCCCATATCCGAGTACAGACGACAAGATAATCGGTATCAATTTAAAGGCCAACCACTCCTCTTGCTTATTCTTTGGCCCAATCCCCTTCTCCATGTAAAAATTCGAGATGTTTGGGCCATAATTGCGGCCTCTGGAGAGACCAGAAAATCAGACAAAAATAAAGTTTTTGTTTCTTTTTATCCCCTAAATATTAACCGATCTTTACCAAAAAACCATAGGGGTCTTCATTGGGTCGAACCCATCCTACATGCAAAATTTCATGAAGATTGGTACATAACTGTATCGTGTTTACAAATAATAATGGACAGACGGACGGACACACATGTTTAGATCGACTCAGCTAGTCGAGATATGACTATCGGTATACTTAAAATTGGGTCTAGGATCAATAGTTCGCGGCGTTACAAACTCTTGGTCCTGCACAAAGCTATAATACCCTGAAAACATAGTTGTGTAGGATATACATATTTTATAGGGGTCTTTGAGGCGTGGATTTATTAAAAAATAAATTTCGGAGGGGTAAAGAGACGTGGATTAAAAAAAATATTTTCGAAGGTGTCCAAAGAGACGTGGATTGATAAAAAAATGTTTATAAAGAGATACAAAAAGGCGTGGATTTATTAAAAAATATTTTCGGAAAAAACCGTATTTTCTAAGGTGTCCAAAAAGGCGTGGATTTATAAAAAATATTTTCAAAGGGGTTCAAAGAGGCGTGGATTTATTAAAAAGTATTTTTTTCAAGGGACCCAATTTTTTTCAAGAGGCCCAATTTTTTTCAAGGGGCCCAATTTTTTTCAAGAGGCCCAATTTTTTTCAAGGGGCCCAAAGAGGTGAGTATTTATTAAAAAGTTTTTTTTTTCAAGGGGCCCAATTTTTTTCAAGATGCCCAATTTTTTCAAGGGGCCCAAAGAGGCGTGGATTTATTAAAAAGGATTTTTTCAAGGGGCCCAATTTTTTTCAAGAGGCCCAAAGAGGCGTGGATTTATTAAAAATGATTTTTTTCAAGAGGCCCAATTTTTTCAAGGGGCCCAAAGAGGTGTGTATTTATTAAAAAGTATTTTTTTTCAAGGGGCCCAAAGAGTCGTGGATTTTTTAAAAATTATTTATTTGCTGGTCCCCTAGACACTTCTTTAGAATTCATGAGAAACAAATTAAAAAAATTCAACTAAATCATATTTCAAATATGATAAAAATGGATTATCAAATATATTTCATTCATCCCAACACACTCACACACTCTCTCGTAGCATGTTACATCATGTTGCTAGTCATGACAACATTAGCATCATAATAGAAAATAATATCCGGGGGTTATTTGAAGCGTATGAGTGCTTGGCAATGCAATATTATCTTCCTGGAGAAGCAATAAACCCTGTCTACATCAACATCATCAGCTGTTCATTTACTGAAGAAATAAATAAAGCACACACATACACACACACACGATTACTTTAAACATAAACACTCTATGGTCTTACAATAAAAAAACACACCTATAAAACAATGAAATATGAGAGGTTATGTGTACGTGGCCATACACTCACACACACTCTCACACGGCCAATCATGTTGGCCAACATCTCATTTAAAAACTGGCAGCAACAAATGTCTTTGACTTCAATGTTTTCTTGTTAAGAATGTCAAAATCAAAACAGAAAACAAAACAACAACAAAACGAAATTCTCTTTATGCGTAAATACCACTACAAAGGAGTAGAAGAAACAACAAAAAGTAAACATTCTTATTTAGTCAAACATTCAAGAGCGGCTAACGGACCATAAACATAATAAAAATGCCGACAACATCTTCGTTAGATTTTCGGTAATATTTGTTATCCTCCGAAAAAAAAAACAAAACAAAAATTCACCACTTCACCGACGAGCACACCATTTGCGAGAGCCTCTCCAAAAGGAAACAGAACAAATCACAACACAACTCTCAGTCATTCGGCTGAGAAGAAAAACAAACACCTCAAAAACAAGAACAGCAACAACAACAACAACTAACCCAATATCCAATTTCATCTTCGTCGTCAAGTGGCCGACTATAAAAGCCATTGACATCCTGAACACGGTTTTAGTCGAACGCCGGATAACGTCGAGTCAATTATGGTTTCGTAAACGGGATGAAAACAAATTTTGTGAAAAGTGATTGAAATTTATTTTGGAAATAAAAACAACACAAAAAATATTTGAAAAAATTTAAAAAATTAAAATAAACAAAATATTTGTTTTTAAATGGCGGTTATGTAGAATTTATGTGAAATTAAAAAAAAATAATAATAAGAATAAAGTTACCAATGAAATAAATCAATAATTTATTAGTAATAAATGGGGATTTTTTTCCAATCCTCAAAAGCACACATATAAACAATAATAATAAAATCGTATAAAAATTAAAAAAAATAAATTGAAAAAAAATTAATAATAAATGGGGATTTTTTTAATACTCAAAAACACATATATAAACAATAATAATAAAATCGTATAAAAATTGAAAAAAAATAAATTAAAAAAAATTAATTTCTTTTTAATAAAATAAATTTAAAAAATATTTAACAATTAATGGATTATATAAAAATAATAATAATTATAATACAATAAAATTATAAAACATTTCATAATTAAAAAAAAAATAAAATATTAAATTCTGTAACATATTTACAAAAACCCACTTTAACAATTTAAAAAATATATTTAAAAAAAATTGAACGAATTGACCTTAAATAAAAAAAATTAAATTCGAAAGTAACTTACAATTATTTTTAAAAATGTTGAATTAATTTAATGTTAAATAAATAATAACATTATAACATTAATGTTAAATAAAATAAGTATTAATTAAACTAAATTCAAATTATAAAAATTTTATTAAATTCTCTTATTTGACAGGCTATTAAAAACCAACATTCCGAACAAACATTAAAGACTTATATCGAAATAAAAATTAAAGACTTGTATACATTTTCTATTTAAAAAAAAAATAATTAAAAAAAATTCAATGAAAGTTATAAAACATATATATTAAAAAATAAAAGTAGACGAATATTTTTTGTAAAAAAGAGTAAGAGTAACAATTAATTAAAAAAAAATAAAAATCAAATTTTTATGAAATTAAAAGTTTTAAAGAAATTAATGAAAAAATTAAAAAAATGTATATTTTTTACAAAATATAAAATTTGAATATAAAAAGAAATTAATGAAAAAACAATTAATAAATATTGTATTTAATAAAAAATATATATTAAAAAATATAATTTAAAACAAAAATACAAGTCAATACATTATGAAAAAAATTATAATAAAATAAAAAATACATTACCATAAACTTTAAAAAATATTTTTAATAATTGATATAAAATAAAATAAATATTTTTTAATGAAAAATGTGATAAAAAAATAATGTTTAAAAACATAATATGTGCTGAATTGTTATCTGCTTAATTATTTGTGTACTTTATAAAATTTGTGTTTTTTTAATAATTATTGCTATTTTTTCTAATTTGAATATAAAAGCAAAAATGTAATTTACAAACAAAATAATTAAATTAATTAAAAATACAATTTCAAGCTGCTATCAACAAAATATTTGCCATTAGGTTAATATCTGAAATACGTGTTGTGGAGTCAGGTTCTATGAGATGGCTTAGGCCAATTTTGTTGGATTCAGGATCTGAATTAAAAAAAAAAATAAGAAAATATTCCTTGTCATGTTTTGCAATTTTTCAAAATATTCGGACAATATAGTTGGGATTGGGGTCAAAATTAAAGAAAAATTAAAAGATTCCTTGCTATAATTTAGTCATTCTCAAAATATTCGCCCTTTACGGGTTAAATATCAGAAGGAATATACCATTACAGCCTATTTTTTGAACTCGATCTAGTTTTGGAAAAAAATATATTCCGATGTGCATTTGAGTCAAATCTGATATTCCATCTGAGTCAAATCAGATATCCCATTAGCTTAATAATATATTGACAATTTTTTAAAATTTTTTACTCTCTTGTGGGTGATGGATATTGGTCCATATCCACCACTTTCGGATATGTTCTACTTTAAACAAGTAAAAAAGCGTTAGGTTTGGCAGGGCCGAACTTTGGATACCCTCGACCATAGAAATACTGACAAATTTTTGAAATGAAAACGATTGTTGTAAAGCAAGTAGAAAATTCAGCAAATTTCAATAGGGTTTTCCTAAAATCTCAAAACCCTAAAATTTTAACATATATTATTAACGCATGGTACGCTGAAGCCTGTGTATAAAATCCTGAAAATACTCCAATTTAGAGGGCAATATTATATATGAGGCATACTAAAGCGGGACCAATACTGACAAACATTGTGTAGGAATTGGCGAATACTTGGTGTTTTCATTATATAATTAAGAGCTGATATAGCTCAAGTTCCAAGCTAATATTTTAGTTTTGAATCCCAATACCGTGCATCGCACTAAATATTAAAAAGGTAGGATGTTTTATATAGGACCTGGGCCTAAATGCGGGTCGATATAGTTAATTCTCAAACCTCACTTTCTACTTTCTATGTCGATATCCTCCGATAGAAAAATGATTACAACATATGGCTAAATCGACTAAATCGTTTTAGAATTCCATACTATGTGGGGTATAAACTGAAAATTTCATCTACCGAATATCCTCCCTACTATGGTGGAATACAGCTATATGGGATAACCCCAACACACGGAAAAATCAGCTAACTATTTTAAAATAAAAAAGGGGGTTATAAGGGGACTACCCCTAAAAAGGGGTGAATATTAATAATTTTTGGTAGGGAGATTTGTTACCATATACGACTACAAAATACCAAATTACAGCGACTTCGGTTGAAAAACGTGCTCAAGAACCCCAAAATACCGCATATTGTATGGTACCCTTATATGGGGGCTACCCAAAAAAATTTACCTATATTTATAATTTTTAGTGGAGAGATTTCTTATGCAATAAGAACTCAAAGTACCAAATTTCAGCGAATTCGGTTGAAAAACGGGCTCAAGAACTCCAAAATACCGAAAATTGGGGGTACCCTTATATGTAGCCCCCGAAAAAATTGACCTATATTTATAATTTTAAGTGGAGACATTTGTTACGCAATAAGAACTCAAAGTACCAAATTTCAGCGAATTCGGTTGAAAAACGGGCTCAAGAACCCCAAAATACCGATAATTGGGGGTACTCTTACATGAAAAAATGGACCTATATTTATAATTTTTTGTGGAGAGATTTGATACCCAATAAGAACACAAAGTACTAAATTACAGCCAATTCGGTGAAAAAATCCGGTCAAAACCCCCCAAAAACTGAAAATTGGGAGTTACCGTTATATGGGGGCTACCAGAAAAAGTGGACCTATATTTATAATTTTTAATGGAGAAATTTGGTATCCAAAAAGAACCCATTTTACCAATTCGGTTAAAATATGCGCAAGAACCCAAAAATACTGAAAATTTGAGGGTACCCTTATATGGGAGCTATGCCTAAATGATATATCATCGAACTTGACCTGCCTGCAGACAAAAAATTTTGGCGTTCATATATTTTCAAAATTGAGTCCTTTCATTTACCCACCAATATCCTGGATTGCTAAATTACAGTCACTTCGTAAAACTGTTATATGGGGGCCATATTAAAACGTGGAATGATACATCCCAATTTCCGAACACCAAACATCTTAGGAGTAATAGCAACTTATAGGCAAAAATTCCAAAGCTCTGCTTAAAATATTCCAAACTCTATCGCGAATTACACAGATGGACAGATATGTAGACGAACATGATGTAATCAAAATGGATCTTGATTTTGGATATTTCAATAAAATTAAAAATACAATCAAATTAGTTCGTGCTGGTGAACCATATACCCTCTGAGAATCTGAAATATCAAATTTCAGCCACTTCATTTTTTTTAAATTCAGCTGAGACCTTTGAAATGAGAAAAATCGAGATAGCCTATAATGAAAATAAACAAATGACAGGATGAACAAACAAGTAAAAACGATATTAAATTAGGCCCGGTCGAACTTTTTATACCCTCCACCATGATGGTGAAAACCAAAATATTTTAAATTAATTAGGAGGAAACTCGTGTTATGATAGGACCTTGAACGTACCGAATAATATGTGAGAACAAATTGATTGATATTCTCAAAATATTTAATAGAATGGTTACCGTTATATTGGACTATACTAAAACGGAGGTTAATATTGAATATTTTTTGGTAGTGAGATTTGACAGCTAAGGAATACAAAATATCAAATTACAGCCAATTCGGTATGGATATGTGTTACTCAAATACCAAATTACAGTCAATTTGGTTGAATACCGAATATGGAGGGTACCGCTATATAGGGGCTACCCTGAAACTTGGGTCAATATTAATAATTTTTGGTACGGAGAGTACTACACAATGAGAACCCAAAATACCAAATTACAGCAAATTCGGTTAGAAAACGTGTCAACAATCTCCAAAATACCGAATATTGGGGGTACCGTTTTATGGGGGCTACCCTGAAACTTGGGTCCATATTAATAAATTTTAGTACAGATATGTGCTACACAATGAGAACCCAAAATACCACATTACAGTCAATTCGGTGGACAATCGTGACCGTGGTATGGGGGCTACCCTGAATCTACTGTCAATATTAATATTAATTAATTGGTACGGAGATGTCCCTTTTAATGAGAAACCACAATACCAAATTACAGCCAAATCGGTTGAAAAACATGTCCAAAATATCGAGTATTGGGAAGTACTATTATATGAGGGCTACTCCAAAACCGTGGACCTCTATATCCCATTTACAATATCGAACATCGTAGGTGTACTAGCAATGTCTGTGCACAATTTCAGAGCTCTATCTTAAATATTGCTATCTCTATCGTCTCTGACGAATATTTCAAGGTGTTGCAAACGGACTGACAAATGTTATATGCATTTTACCTTTTGATGGAGGTTATAAAAATACGATTGGGACCTAAAATCATGCTGAACCCAAGTATGTGCATCATGAACCTGTATTGAAAACTTTGTACCAAGAGGGGGATTTTTTGCCCCCCGAGAATCCAAAAAGACAAATTAAAGCCACAGCCACTTTGTTTAATAAAACTCATCTGGCACCTTCAAAATGTCAATATTCGGCGGAGATCTTAAACTGGGTGCTATGTTGAAAGATTGTTCTGTAATGATAATATTCGTTATGGTTTTTTTTTCTATTCCTTGAAAACACAAAATGATATAAAACAATTTCTTCGGTTTAAAAGTCTGTTAGAATCTTCAAAATACCCTAAAATCGAACTGGACCATATATGAGGGATATTTAAAAAATAGGTCTATATATTGTATTTTATTCTCATAACATAACAAGAATGATAATATAGCAGCATCTATACTTCAAGTAAAAAATGAAACGATCGGACCTGGAGGAGAAAAAAATTAGTTTAAGATGCTTTACGTATGTCGAAACATGGTTCTGTACACACGCAGAATTTCTTGCAGATTTCTTTATGACATGAGATCACGAAAAGCCGACTGGGACCTTTAAAATACTTAAATTGAAGCGGAACCTATATATTATGGGGTATATGCCCAAACAGTGACCTATATTGAAAACTTCTAAGAATCTGTTAACTTCTAGAAACTTAAAATAAGCTACATAGTTCCGAAAAAGCATATATAAATGTTAGTATATGTGAGACTATAAATATAATTGCAATTATATATAATAGTACTAGGGCAGTTCGGAATGTTCGGAACGTTATAAACCGAAAAAAAGTTAAGTGTTTTTGAAATTTCCATCCCTGTTATGAAAACACATCTTAAATTTTGTTTCGATCTGGCAACTCCTTCATATAGAAATAGGTGTTCAAAAAGGCGCATCCACATTTTTTTACAATGAAAGCACGCATTTCTAATTGTTGTCCATTGTCGGGGGCGTCTTTTATTGAACACCTGTTTCTATATGAAGGAGTTGCCAGATCGAAAATTTAACATGTGCTCATAACAGAAATGGAAGTTTCCAAAACCCTTAACTTTTTTCTGTTTATACCGTGCATTTTGTGCTAGGCTATGAACATTCCGAACTGCCCTTGTAGGAGTTTTAACAGTGCATGTTTTCAAGTCTGGAAATTGAGTTTTACTGTAATCAAGAAGTTATAGATACGTATGCTTTATTGGATTTTCGTCGAATATTTAGAGGTGTTGTAATCGCAATGAAAAATTTTATTTATTTATTTATTTTTTTGATTTTTTTTTCAATTTAAATTTTATTTAAAAAACATTACCCTTTAAATTTTTCTTTAGTTCATAGAATTCTAAAATCGTGTTCAATTTAAATTTCGAATAATAAAAAACCATCAACATTTCTAACCGCCCATCTCTTCTAAGTGTCAACTGTAAGTTGGCAACGAATTTTTGGTCATAAATCAAAAAGGTTACAAATGAAGAACTAAAAAAAAACAACAACAACAAATGGAAAGATGTCTTGTGCAATTCGTGGAATCTATGTCCCTGTGAATGCCACTCACAAATTGCAAAATGCAGAATTAATGTTGACATGTATGTGTGTGTTTTTTTAAGTGACAGTGTGTGTGTACGTTTGAGTGTGCAAAAAGCATCCTTAAATGTCTCTCTCCATTGGACAAAAAGAAAATGAAGACAAAGGTGAACAAGAACATAGAAGAAGTAATTAAGCAAACCTAAATACAATATTTTTTTGGAATTTGTTGTTGTTTTTGTGGACATTTTAAGTTATGCCAAACGTGAACCTTTTCTATTTTTTTTTTTTCTTTTTTTTGGTTTGTCTCCTGACAATTCATAACAACTGTCATTCGGTTTAATAAAGTCAGTCAGTCAGACTCGTTTAAAATTCTCTTGAAATAGGAAATATAAATTGCTTTGTTTTTTGAGGTGGAGATGTCAATATTTTTTCACTTGAATTTTTGACACATGTTTTTTTATGACAATTTGAAGGGGGTTTCTATTTTTCCGTTATAAAATGAAGGATATACACTTGAATTTTTGACACATGATTTCTTTTCAACGACCGGCCTGCGAGGTGCATTTTTAACATCAAAATTTCCTGGCTTGCACATAATTGGCTGTTACAGTATCGGAACCATAAACACCATTCACAACCTGTAAAATGTACCGAATTTTATCCTTGTTCACTTCCATTTTTAACACCCTGTAACTCACACAAAAAACAGCAAAATATTTTTTTCTGCGAAATTTCACCCTTCCATAGAGCATAAATCTAAAATTGTTTGATCGATCGATACTTTACGAGAAATCCATCAGTACAGCCATCTGCCGAAAAAATAATGGATTTCTTTATCCCCAACCTAATATACATATGTAACTTATTTCCTTTCATATCGGATCAGCCTCTAATTCAATGTCGATATCGACCTATGTATGTAAATATCTGTTATTAGCCATTTCCAGTTATCAGCGAAAAATACAGTTTGATTTTATGTACTTTGAAAGTCCTCGGATTTCAAAAAAAAAAAAAAATCGGATTCTCTGAACATGTAATGTACCTCCTCACTGAAAACATTCAATATGAGACCATGTTGGGGTAAAGCTCCGAATAATTTGATGTATGTTTAATGTTCCCAGAAACCCGGTTTCCAATTAAAGACATCCTAAGAGAAATTTTGACTATAAGTTCCGATCAATTTCAGATATTTTTTTTTCAACTGAAACGGTCATTTCCACTTCTAAGAGAATAAAATGCCTCTTGAGAGAAAATGTTCAATGTATGTGCATTTTTGGATAGAACCCTCAATTTATGTTGTCAGGACATTATAGCTTTGTGCAGCCTCAAGAGTTTGTAACTCCGCGAAATGTTGGTCCTTGACCCACCTTTAGGTATACCGATACAGACCACAGTTATGGACCAATCTTCACGAAATGTACATGCTACAATCTTCACGAAATGTAGGATGGGTTCTGCCCAATGAAGACCCCTATTTATATTTTGCTAAAGATCGGTTAATATTTAACCGACCGACGAAATGGACTAAAAACTTTATTTTTGTCTGATTTTCTGATCGCTCCAGAGGCCTCAATTATGGCCCAAACATATCCCTTCTCCAAACATTACATGGAGAAGGGAATTGCGCCAAAGAATAAGAATACCTGTTTTGATAAAGATCGGTAAATATTTAGCGGGTCAACTTGATCCTGACTTTTGTGTGAAAAATTACCAAATTTGTATTCTATGGCGTATATATTTGCCCCTGATGGACATAGACCCGAGAAGTTGATAGTATAACAAAGAGGAGAGGTTGGCCTTTAAAGTGATTTCAATAAATATTTACAAGAGCTATTGTATTCGGATACTATTTAGTAAACTATTACCACACTAGAGGGATCCATGAGGATCCAGGTATGGTCAAAGACAACGCCTATAATTTTCAATAATAATTTTGGGATGAAGTGGGCCGAAACACACATTTTTTTTGTATTTTTTTCGAGTCGATGTATAGGCCACAATTACAAGCCGAACATCACAACACAACCCACGGTGAATGGAATCTGGACAAATAATGAGAAGGGCTTTACTAAATATTAATATTAGTAGACCTTAGTCGGTCAAGAGGGTGCTAATATCGCGAAATATTGTCAATGCTTAGAATATAGAACCCCCAAAATGTTAGATTTTAGTTGAAATTGTGTAGGGTATCATATGGTCGGCGCCGTCCCACTATACTGCTCCGCTCACTGGTTTAACCTTGTGGGTTGGTCCCTTGAAAAATAATTTTTCAAAATTCACTTCTCTTGAAAAATATTTTTTTTTTTAAATCCACGCCTCTTTGAACACTTTGGAAAATAATTTTTAACAAATTCCCGCCACTTTGGACCCACTGATTTTTTTTAATCCACGCCTCTTTCGACCCCTTGAACAATAATTGTTAATAAATCCTCTACTCTTAGGACCCCTTGAAAAATAAATTTTAATGCATCCAAGCCTCATTGGAACCCTTGAAACGCTTCATTAAAAAATAATATTTAAACTAATTCATGGTTCGGAGGCGTCGATATGTGCAAAGTTACAAACCTTAACAAGCATTGGTATTCATTTACCAGCCCATTCAAAATATTAAAACTACTAAATCGAGAATGGGGGGGGTCTGGAGAAATAATGAGAAGGGCTTTACTAAATATTAATATTAGTAGACCTTAGTCGGTCAAGAGGGTACTAATATCGCGAAATATTGTCAATGTAGAACCACCGATTGTTAGATTTTCGTAGAAATTGTGTAGGGTATCATATGGTCGGACCCGTCCGTCTATACTGCTCCGCTCACTGGTTTAACCTTGTGGGTTGGCCCCTTGACAAAAATTTTTCAAAATTCACTTCTCTTGAAAAATATTTTGTTTTTTTAATCCACGCCTCTTTGAACACTTTGGAAAATAATTTTTAATAAATTCCCGTCGCTGTGGACCCACTAATTTTTTTAATCCACGCCTCTTTCGATCCCTTGAACAATAATTGTTAATAAATCCTCTCCTCTTTGGACCCCTTGAAAAATAAATTTTAATGCATCCAAGCCTCATTGGAACCCTTGAAACGCTTCATTAAAAAATAATATTTAAAATAAAAAAAATTTTTTTGTTGTTTTTTTTTCAACATTTCTCTTTTTAAAAAAGCCACTATCTAATCACAAGGCGTGGTTGATTGTACCACCCTTTTCAGTTGAAACCTAAACATACATATCTAATTACAGGTTAAATACCTGCTACGAACTTGTTGAATTTTGTTGGCGGAGTCATTGATTTGTAATGACCCTGAACTTCGATATTGAATTTTGTTATTAGGTGTAAATTTTTTATTAAGTGACTGTTATTTGGAATTTTCGGTTCTCAAATGCCTCGTGTTTTGACATGGCACCCAGGATAAAAATCCCGACCGAGTTTTTCCTTATTTCGAGGGTCTCAGCTGAATTTAAAAAATCGGAGTGTTGGATATTTGTCATTTAGGGTAAAACAAAAACTTTTGAAAAGCATTTTTTCAATACAGGTACATGTTTGGATATGGTCAGAATATGTGGAACTTCAATCGTAGTTTTTCGCTAAAGTATCGGTATTTTGACGACTCCGATTCTCAAACGGATCAACAACACATTAAAGTATATTTTATTACTTTTTTATTAATTTCTCTTTCGAGATGAGCTACATGATCGGGGTTGCAATGAAGAGGAAAGCCAGAGAGTTACTACATTCCCACCATTATGCGACGCGTTTCGCCGTTGGTTAAGCGGCTCATCAGGCATATTGGGCAATGTGGCTTAGAAATGTCTTTACTTGTTGTAGGTGTATTTATGTCGACTATTGTTGCGAAATTGCATCTACGAGTTAAATTCAATCGTGTCAAGGCATCATACCAGAACATTCCTTTTCAGGGCAGATTTTTCTTGTAGTGACGGACATTTTTTTCAATACAGACTACAATAATTTTCTTCAGTGGTATGCAAGTGCATATTGTGCCACCTTAGGAAGATAAGGAGGTGGCTTTGAACGCTAAGGCGCCGGACAACAATCAACAGATGCCATGGGAACCAGGCTTCAAATCCCAGCCGGGCTCAAGCTGATTTTTTGAGTTTTTTTATGCCTTTTAAGGGCGAAGGATTTTTTTCCAATAGATCCATACAGGAGCCATATAAGAATTCCGAACGATTTTTTGCATCAGCATCAGCTGCTGAAATTACAGATTTTGAATTGTCTGAGGGTAATAAACATCTTGGCAGATCTTACTTTCTTACCTATCTGGCTTATGACAGAGCGGTTGTTCCATAAGCCGAGCTTAAGAAAAATTTCCAGGCGCGTCTATCTTGTGCGCATCTCATCCAATTTGAAAGACCATTTTCCGAGATGTTATCTTGTTCCGGATATATGAGTCCCTTACAATGTTAGGTGTTCTGAGGGCTCCAAACGACCGAACTGTCGCTTATTTGACGAAGAATATTTTCATTTTATGTTCATGATTATGAAAAGCGCTCAGGGAAAGAATCTCGTTCGCATTTTGTTGTTTTGAAGATCCCAACTATTTTTTGTAACGAAGTAGCTGTTATTTTCAATATAGGACCATATTTGAATGTCGTATTTTTTAAACGAAGTCTCGTTTATCAAAAGGTTATAAAAACTCTCAATGAATATTATGGTTATAAGTGCATGTAGCACCCATATTAGAATTCCGACACATTTTTGATATTTTTTAGATTTCTTCTGAAGTATTTTTTTTTAGAAAAAATTCACATTGGAATATAATTAGAAATATGAGCGCATTACCCACTTTTTTAACCCAAGTGTCCTTTACTTGTATACCCTTCACCACTCTGTGGTACAGGGTATTATGTCTTTCTGCATATGTTTGTAACAGGCAAAAGAAAATGAGATAGAGACATGGTTCCTTTTGAGAATATGCATAGAATCACTTTTTTAAACGATCTATGCATGTCCGTCTGTCAGTCCATGTTAAATTGTGAACAAAGTACAGGTCGCATTTATGATCCGATACCAAAGTCCCTATATATCATTCGATTTGCACGAAAGTTGGCATAGCGTAATGAATTAGCTCTAGAATGATGTGTGTTAAGTTTCCTGAAAATCGGTCCAAATTTAGATATAGATCCCATGTATATTTTCGTCCGATTTAATGTATATGGTGTACCAAAGTCCGTATATATCTTTCGTTTTGCACGAAATTTGGCACAGCATTCTGGATTAGGTCTAGAATGATGTGTGTTAAGTTTTCTGAAAATCGGTCCAGATTTAGATAGAGCTCCCATATATATTTTCGTCCGATTTTATGTAAATGGTGTACCGAAGTCCCTATATACCTTTCGATTTGCACGAAATTTGGCATAACGTAATGAATTAGCTCTAGAATGATGTGTGTTAAGTTTCCTGAAAATCGGTCCAGATTTAGATATAGCTCCCATATATATTTTCGTCCGATTTAAGGTAAATTGTGCACCAAAGTCCCTATATACCTTTCGATTTGCACGAAATTTGGCATAGCGTAATGAATTAGCTCTAGAATGATGTGTGTTAAGTTTCGTGAAAATCGGTCCAGATAGATAGATATAGCTCCCATATATTTTTTCGTCCGATTTTATTTAAATGGTGTACCAAAGTCCCTATATATCTTTCGATTTGCACGAAATTTGGCATAACGTAATGAATTAGCTCTAGAATGATGTGTGTTAAGTTTCGTGAAAATCGGTCCAGATTTAGATAGAGCTCCCATATATATTTTCGTCCGATTTAATGTAAATGGTGTACCGAAGTCCCTATATACCTTTCGATTTGCACGAAATTTGGCACAGCGTACTAAATTATGTCTAGAATGATGTGTGTTAAGTTTCGTGAAAATCGGTCCAGATTTAGATATAGCTCCCATGTATATTTTCGTGCGATTTAATGTATATGGTGTATCAAAGTCCCTATATACCTTTCGATTTGCATGAAATTTGGCACAGCGTACTAAATTATGTCTAGAATGATGTGTGTTAAGTTTCGTGAAAATCGTCCAGATAGATAGATATAGCTCCCATATATTTTTTCGTCCGATTTTATGTAAATGGCGCACCAAAGTTCCTATATATCATTCGATTTGTAGGAAATTTGGCATAGCGCAATGAATTAAGTCTAGAATGA
This sequence comes from Musca vetustissima, assembly GCF_032173495.1. NCBI lineage: Eukaryota > Metazoa > Arthropoda > Insecta > Diptera > Muscidae > Musca > Musca vetustissima. The sequence goes on along the minus strand of NW_026873218.1, from coordinate 23,768 downwards.
TGTATGTTAAGTTTCCTGAAAATCGGATTTAGATTTAGATATAGCTCCCATATATTTTTTCGTCCTATTTAATGTAAATGGTGTCGTCCGATTTTACACAACATTGACGCAAACTTTTCACAACGTACTGGAGTTAGAATAACCTAGAAGTTGGTTTTCTTCACCATGGTGGGTCCAATCGGCACAAAATTCAAATCGAATTAGATTTTTATATAGCTTATATATGGGCAATATTGCCAATTCTTTAACATAGCTGAAGCAGAGGTTCACCCCTTTATAACTCGGGAACTACTTAAGTATATGAAAAAAAGTGAATAGTTTTGGGTTAATTGATCTGTCGTTGCAAACTGTTCATGATATTGACCTCCAAACTTTATTTTGGTGGAAGCTGTGTCTACTTTAATGTAAAAAAATGTGTAAAAACACGTTGAGGCGAACCAGTTTTTTTATGTTCTCAATCGATTTGTGACTAAGCCACTCATTGCACGGTCTTCGTGTCAAAATAAAACTAGAAGCCAACAAAATGGGGACTACGCTCCTTATGTATCATTTTTCAAAATTTTAACTGCATCTACCTTTAAACGATGCTGACATTTTGAAGCTCGATTTTGAGTGGTTTTTTAATTTTACTTCTAGCTTTAATACGCAAACAGGAATTTCTAAAAATCGATTATAAGATTATTGTACTCGCGAATCTGCGTAATTTGATTTGGCAGATCCCCTTACAAAGCTCTCATTTTGGTTTTCAATTGTAGATTTTATTTCATATCAATTAATAATATACATTTTAAATAGTCTAGTTCGGAACTTATTTCTCCTCATTTGAGGCTTAATAAATACCACCAAAGGCAAATATTTTGTTTGACTAACAAGTGAAAATAACAGTTTAAATAATTTATCACAAAAATAACAAATAGCACAAAAATATATAACTACAGCAGCTAACAAAGTTCCGAAAAAAATAAACTATAAAATTGTGTAACAGTGTGCGTGTGAGTATAAACAAATACAAACAAACTAGGCATCCGACATCTCCATCAAACCACGGAAATCAATTTAAAAAAATAACAAAGCAACAACAGCAACAATACCATTAAAAAACAAAAACAAAAGTGTAAATGTGCAAATAACAACAATCAACAGCATCGACGACGACAACAACAACAACCACATCCTGTAGTTCAGTTCGGTCCACCCCCCTGCTCCCCGAAAAAAACCCTCAATTATCCTATCAACCTGTTATGGTATTAACAACCAGCGCCAATTTGACGGGTAGTATTACGCCCCACTGCACCAATTCGAATGGTTTTACGGCCCTGGCTCTGCCACCGCCCACACCCGTCTCTCTCAATGCCGCGAGCATGAAAAATTCCTCTAAACGCGATGTTATTGTCCGACCGATACGTTGTTTAATTAACGGCTGTGCACGCGGCGCGGAACTAACAGTGGCTGCGCCATTCAAAATACCGACACACTGGACGAGGATGTTACGAATGACAAGCAGTCCGAAAATAATGATTGATGATCTGTTGCAGGTAAATGGCAAAATAAAAAAAAAAAACGAACAAAAAGAACTAAGAGATTGAAATTGAACATTGTTGTTAATCAATATGTGAGATACATAGGTATATTTGCAATGGGAGTGTGGAACAGGGAATGTTGAAATTTTTGTAATAAATCCATGCCTCATTGGAACCTTCGTAATATAGTTTTTCAAAAGCCACACCTCTTTGGAACCATCGAAATGTAATTTTTCAAAAGCCACACCTCTTTGGAACCTACGAAATATAATTTTTTCAAAAGCCACACCTCTTTGGAACCTTCGAAATATAATTTTTCAAAAGCCACACCTCTTTGGAACCTTCGAAATATAGTTTTTCAAAAGCCACACCTCTTTGGAACCTTCGAAATACAATTTTTTCAAAAGCCACACCTCTTTGGAACCTTCGAAATATAATTTTTCAAAGCCACACCTCTTTGAAACCATCGAAATATAATTTTTCAAAAGCCACACCTCTTTGGAACCTTCGAAATATAAGTTTTCAAAAGCCACACTTCTTTGGGACCTTCGAAATATAATTTTTCAAAAGCCAAACCTCTTTGGAACCTTCGAAATATAATTTTTCAAAAGCCACACCTCTTGGGCCCATTGAAAAATAATTTTTAATAAATCCACCTGACATTGGGCCCCTTGAAAATTTATTTGTAATAAATCCAAGCCCTGAAAAATGTAATAAATCCACATTGGGCCTCTTGAAAAAATGTATATATCCCACCTCTTTGGACCTCTCTGGGCCTCCTCTGGGACCCCCAATGGGTCCCTTGAAAATTAATAAATCCCACCTCTCTGGGCCTCCAAAAAAATTAATAAATCCACACTTCATTGGTTTCATCGAAAAATAATTTTTAATAAATCCACCTGCCATTGGGCCCATTGAAAAATAATTTTTAATAAATTAACCTGCCATTGGGCCCCTTGAAAATTTATTTGTAATTAATCCACGCCCAGAAAAAGAGTAATAAATCCACGCCTCATTGGGCCTCTTGAAAAAATTAATAAATCCCACCTCTTTGAACCTCTCTGGGCCTATTGAAAAAAAAATTAATAAATCCGCACCTCTTTGGACCTCTCGAAATATCATTTTTCAAAAGCCACACCTCTTTGGAACCTTCGAAATATAATTTTTCAAAAGCCTCACCTTTTTGGAACCTTCGAAATATCATTTTTCAAAAGCCACACCTCTTTGGAACCTTCGAAATATCATTTTTCAAAAGCCACACCTCTTTGGAACCTTCGAAATATAATCTTTTAAAAGCCACACCTCCACCTGATATTGGGCCCCTTGAAAATTTATTTGTAATAAATCCACGCCCTGAAAAAATGTAATAAATCCACATTGGGCCTCTTGAAAAAATTAATGAATCCCACCTCTTTGGACCTCTCTGGGCCCCCAAAAAAATTAATAAATCCACACTTCATTGGGTCCATCGAAAAATATTATTTAATAAATCCACCCCCATTGGATCCCTTGAAAATTAATAAATCCCACCTCTTTGGACCTCTCTGGGCCTCCAAAAAAAATAATAAATCCACACTTCATTGGTTTCATCGAAAAATATTTTTTAATAAATCCACCTGCCATTGGGCCCCTTGAAAATTTATTTGTAATAAATTCACATCCTGAAAAAATGTAATAAATCCACGCCTCATTGGGCTTCTTGAAAAAAAAATTTATAAATCCCAACTCTTTGGACCTCTCTGGGCCTCTTGAAAAAAAAATTAATAAATCTACACCTCTTTGGACCTCTCGAAAATTTATTTTTAATAAGTCCAAGCCTCATTCTGCCCCTTGAAAATAAATTATAATCAATACACGCCACCTTGAAAAATAATTTGCAATAAATTCTCTCCTCTTTGGACCCATACAAAAATATTCTTTCAACAAATTCACGCCCACTTTTAAAAATGTTTTTCTTTCTTTTTAATTTCAACATTTCCCTTTTACAGTAAAGCCACCATCTAATCACAAGGTGTGGTTGATTGTACCACCCTTTTCAGACGAAACCTAAACATACATATCAAATTACAGGTTAAATACCTGCTACGAACTCGAGTTGAGTTTTGTTGACGGAGTCATTGATTTGTAATGGCCCTGAATTTCAATATTGAATTTTGTTATTAGGTGGCAATTTGTAGTACATGACCTCCCCCCCAGAGATAAAGATAGAGAATATTTTCCGAACTTCTACCACCTATTTAACAAATTTGTTTACAATTCCTCCCCCACTACCGATATTGCTACTTTGTCCTGCTTTTCTTCCTTAAGAGCTAATTTGTTTGATAAAACTTTTCGTTTCGTCTCTTCGAGCATATTTTTTTGACCCGCAAGAGAGGGAAGACCCACGAGACAGGAATATACAAATATATTTTTAGGACTATCTGTAAGCGTGATTTTTTACAGAAACTATATTAATTATGAAACCAGTGAGCACAGTAGTATAGTCGAACGGGGCCGACCATACGATACCCTACACAACTACTACGGAACTTTAATATTCTGCATATGTTTATTCCAATATTTCGTAATAGTTGGACACTATTGTCCGATTAGAGGTCAAAAGCACCTCTTCTTTACACTGACATATTTTCCGAATATTACTAATATTCAGTATAGCTCTTCTAAATTAATAGCCCACATTTCCTTTACCGTGGATTGTGTTGTGATGTTCGGCTTATTATTGTGGGCAAAAAAGTAAGTTTTCGGTCCACTTCATCCCAAAATTATAATCTGACCATCACCGAAAATTATAGGCGTCGTCCTTGACCATAACTGGAACCTCATGAAAATTTCAAAGCGATCAGAGTTATATTTCTGCCCTCTAATAAATAAGCACCTGCACCGTAAGCACCTGTAAATATTTACGTGTAACTCCCACATCCGAGTACATACGACAATATAATTGGTATCAATTTAAAGGTCATATACTCCTCTTGGATATAATATCAACCTCTCGGGTCTATGTCCTTCAGGGCTAAATATATATGAATGTATTGAAATGTGTAGCTAAGCCAACATCCGGTTGTAACAAATCCGCTTGGTAGTTTTTTTTCTATAAAACAAATATTTAAAACATTTTTAATATTTTTGTTGTTTGGTCATTTCCGATGGGAAATGTGTTGCAATTTTATTTCCAAAAATGAATTCCTATAGAGAAGAAAAAAATAGACAAAATGTATGTGTAACCTTCCCAAGGGACTCTTTTTGAAATATATTTGCGGAAAAATTGTCCACCACAGGGCGTAAAAAATAAAAACAGTAAGAAAATTTTCCTCTATTTTTATAGGAATATTTTTTTTGCAGACTTCGTCTAATCTACTATATTTTATACAATTGGCTGGATTTATTTGTTTTTGTGTTTAGCCATTGCTTTGCCGTGACCATGAACTTCAATGCTGCCGTTTTCTTTTTGCCGTCAATTTTTGTGACACCTACCTTTAAAGAAATGGGAGATATTTGCTCAACTTTTGATAGCTTAGATTGTGGTATTGGGTTAATTTTTGTTTACTCTACCACCTCTACAATAATATTTTATATTAATGTTCCTTTTTTCCGTTCAGCTGCAATTTATTTAATAAAAATTATAATTTTGTGAATTTGTTGGGAGTTTTGTCTGGTCAGCTAATTGCGTTGGAAGAAATTATGGGGGCTTTCATACATTGATTTTTTATTTAATTTTTATTTGAGATCCTCTTCGATGGCTAAGGACTACGTTGAAGGAATTGAAGGTTAAAATTGTAAAAAATTGAATGAAATATTGTCACTTCGATTAAAAAATAAGCATAGGATGATAAAATAACTTTAAAAGGACGGGGACTTTACAGGGGAGGTTATAGATAAAAATCGAGGAATATTTATAGTTGCTGTTGGGAAGATTTGCCACCCAATGGAAACTCAAAATGTCAAATTTTAAAGGCAACTTGGCTGAGAAACATATACATAAATTCTTTTAAAAATCCACTCCTCCTTTGGTCCTTTGAATTTTTTTCTTTAATAAATCCACGACTCCTTTGGTCCATATTCCAATGTTCGGAGATATGGCGTGATCCTTTTTTGCTGGCAACCCTATTATACTCGAAGAGATAGCTTCATATCTTCAGTTTTGGGAATTATATGGATTTTTTTAGATTACATTTCTTCAGTAAAATCAAATGAAGATTTTTTTATAGACCATTTCGTCTCTCTAACAAAATCCCTTTTGTATCATTTCCGCCTTAATGTATTGAGTCAATTATCATAAGTTGCGATGTTTCATTCTCGCAATATTCTCGGGTTTTATTCCGATCATGATTAAATTTTATAAAGTCACCGGTGAACATTTCGAGCTATTGCAAACGGAATGACAAGTGGTTAATTATGGTGGCCCAGCCATATTTTTCAGGACCACTGATTTTTTTTTTTTTTTTTTTTTTGAAATTTTATGCGATGAAATTTTTTGTCACGATGAAACAAATTCCATAAATTCTCATTGCCACAGTGTGGCGTATGAGGAATGTCAGCATGCACATTTTGCAGTAGTCATACGCCACCATACATTGTATAGGTGGTTGATTGTGTGTTTCTGCAGATCAACAGCAAGTCTGTTTTCGTGGTAAAATTATAGAAACAAGTAAGTGAGAGGATTTTGTGGACTTGGATTTTACCAAAAAAAAATATTTTTTATGGGACCCACTGGCCTGAAAATTATTTAAAAATTTCTTAAGGTTATTTAAGGCATGGATGGTACACATTATAGGCTTCGTGGCAAGTTGTGAATTTCGCTCGAAACCTATGACATCATTCACTCGCCCCATCGAGGGATAGTCACTCAATACATGAATGACAAACATAATTTTGAAAAATTATGATGAAAAATTTTAGAATATTTTTTTAAAGGATTTATTAAACAATATTTTTCAAGGGCCAACTGAGGCGTGGATTTATTAAACAATATTTTTCAAGGGCCAACTGAGGCGTGGATTTATTAAACAATATTTTTCAAGGGCCAACTGAGGCGTGGATTTATTAAACAATATTTTTCAAGGGCCAACTGAGGCGTGGATTTATTAAACAATATTTTTCAAGGGCCAACTGAGGCGTGGATTTATTAAACAATATTTTTCAAGGGCCAACTGAGGCGTGGATTTATTAAACAATATTTTTCAAGGGCCAACTGAGGCGTGGATTTATTAAACAATATTTTTCAAGGGCCAACTGAGGCGTGGATTTATTAAAGAATATTTTTCAAGGGCCAACTGAGGCGTGGATTTATTAAAGAATATTTTTCAAGGGCCAACTGAGGCGTGGATTTATTAAAGAATATTTTTCAAGGGCCAACTGAGGCGTGGATTTATTAAAGAATATTTTTCAAGGGCCAACTGAGGCGTGGATTTATTAAAGAATATTTTTCAAGGGCCAACTGAGGCGTGGATTTATTAAAGAATATTTTTCAAGGGCCAACTGAGGCGTGGATTTATTAAAGAATATTTTTCAAGGGCCAACTGAGGCGTGGATTTATTAAAGAATATTTTTCAAGGGCCAACTGAGGCGTGGATTTATTAAAGAATATTTTTCAAGGGCCAACTGAGGCGTGGATTTATTAAAGAATATTTTTCAAGGGCCAACTGAGGCGTGGATTTATTAAAGAATATTTTTCAAGGGCCAACTGAGGCGTGGATTTATTAAAGAATATTTTTCAAGGGCCAACTGAGGCGTGGATTTATTAAAGAATATTTTTCAAGGGCCAACTGAGGCGTGGATTTATTAAAGAATATTTTTCAAGGGCCAACTGAGGCGTGGATTTATTAAAGAATATTTTTCAAGGGCCAACTGAGGCGTGGATTTATTAAAGAATATTTTTCAAGGGCCAACTGAGGCGTGGATTTATTAAAGAATATTTTTCAAGGGCCAACTGAGGCGTGGATTTATTAAAGAATATTTTTCAAGGGCCAACTGAGGCGTGGATTTATTAAAGAATATTTTTCAAGGGCCAACTGAGGCGTGGATTTATTAAAGAATATTTTTCAAGGGCCAACTGAGGCGTGGATTTATTAAAGAATATTTTTCAAGGGCCAACTGAGGCGTGGATTTATTAAAGAATATTTTTCAAGGGCCAACTGAGGCGTGGATTTATTAAAGAATATTTTTCAAGGGCCAACTGAGGCGTGGATTTATTAAAGAATATTTTTCAAGGGCCAACTGAGGCGTGGATTTATTAAAGAATATTTTTCAAGGGCCAACTGAGGCGTGGATTTATTAAAGAATATTTTTCAAGGGCCAACTGAGGCGTGGATTTATTAAAGAATATTTTTCAAGGGCCAACTGAGGCGTGGATTTATTAAAGAATATTTTTCAAGGGCCAACTGAGGCGTGGATTTATTAAAGAATATTTTTCAAGGGCCAACTGAGGCGTGGATTTATTAAAGAATATTTTTCAAGGGCCAACTGAGGCGTGGATTTATTAAAGAATATTTTTCAAGGGCCAACTGAGGCGTGGATTTATTAAAGAATATTTTTCAAGGGCCAACTGAGGCGTGGATTTATTAAAGAATATTTTTCAAGGGCCAACTGAGGCGTGGATTTATTAAAGAATATTTTTCAAGGGCCAACTGAGGCGTGGATTTATTAAAGAATATTTTTCAAGGGCCAACTGAGGCGTGGATTTATTAAAGATTTTTTTTCAAGGGCCAACTGAGGCGTGGATTTATTAAAGAATATTTTTCAAGGGCCAACTGAGGCGTGGATTTATTAAAGAATATTTTTCAAGGGCCAACTGAGGCGTGGATTTATTAAAGAATATTTTTCAAGGGCCAACTGAGGCGTGGATTTATTAAAGAATATTTTTCAAGGGCCAACTGAGGCGTGGATTTATTAAAGAATATTTTTCAAGGGCCAACTGAGGCGTGGATTTATTAAAGAATATTTTTCAAGGGCCAACTGAGGCGTGGATTTATTAAAGAATATTTTTCAAGGGCCAACTGAGGCGTGGATTTATTAAAGAATATTTTTCAAGGGCCAACTGAGGCGTGGATTTATTAAAGAATATTTTTCAAGGGCCAACTGAGGCGTGGATTTATTAAAGAATATTTTTCAAGGGCCAACTGAGGCGTGGATTTATTAAAGAATATTTTTCAAGGGCCAACTGAGGCGTGGATTTATTAAAGAATATTTTTCAAGGGCCAACTGAGGCGTGGATTTATTAAAGAATATTTTTCAAGGGCCAACTGAGGCGTGGATTTATTAAAGAATATTTTTCAAGGGCCAACTGAGGCGTGGATTTATTAAAGAATATTTTTCAAGGGCCAACTGAGGCGTGGATTTATTAAAGAATATTTTTCAAGGGCCAACTGAGGCGTGGATTTATTAAAGAATATTTTTCAAGGGCCAACTGAGGCGTGGATTTATTAAAGAATATTTTTCAAGGGCCAACTGAGGCGTGGATTTATTAAAGAATATTTTTCAAGGGCCAACTGAGGCGTGGATTTATTAAAGAATATTTTTCAAGGGCCAACTGAGGCGTGGATTTATTAAAGAATATTTTTCAAGGGCCAACTGAGGCGTGGATTTATTAAAGAATATTTTTCAAGGGCCAATCAAGGGCCAACTGAGGCGTGGATTTATTAAAGAATATTTTTCAAGGGCCAACTGAGGCGTGGATTTATTAAAGAATATTTTTCAAGGGCCAACTGAGGCGTGGATTTATTAAAGAATATTTTTCAAGGGCCAACTGAGGCGTGGATTTATTAAAGAATATTTTTCAAGGGCCAACTGAGGCGTGGATTTATTAAAGAATATTTTTCAAGGGCCAACTGAGGCGTGGATTTATTAAAGAATATTTTTCAAGGGCCAACTGAGGCGTGGATTTATTAAAGAATATTTTTCAAGGGCCAACTGAGGCGTGGATTTATTAAAGAATATTTTTCAAGGGCCAACTGAGGCGTGGATTTATTAAAGAATATTTTTCAAGGGCCAACTGAGGCGTGGATTTATTAAAGAATATTTTTCAAGGGCCAACTGAGGCGTGGATTTATTAAAGAATATTTTTCAAGGGCCAACTGAGGCGTGGATTTATTAAAGAATATTTTTCAAGGGCCAACTGAGGCGTGGATTTATTAAAGAATATTTTTCAAGGGCCAACTGAGGCGTGGATTTATTAAAGAATATTTTTCAAGGGCCAACTGAGGCGTGGATTTATTAAAGAATATTTTTCAAGGGCCAACTGAGGCGTGGATTTATTAAAGAATATTTTTCAAGGGCCAACTGAGGCGTGGATTTATTAAAGAATATTTTTCAAGGGCCAACTGAGGCGTGGATTTATTAAAGAATATTTTTCAAGGGCCAACTGAGGCGTGGATTTATTAAAGAATATTTTTCAAGGGCCAACTGAGGCGTGGATTTATTAAAGAATATTTTTCAAGGGCCAACTGAGGCGTGGATTTATTAAAGAATATTTTTCAAGGGCCAACTGAGGCGTGGATTTATTAAAGAATATTTTTCAAGGGCCAACTGAGGCGTGGATTTATTAAAGAATATTTTTCAAGGGCCAACTGAGGCGTGGATTTATTAAAGAATATTTTTCAAGGGCCAACTGATGGATTTATTAAAGAATATTTTTCAAGGGCCAACTGAGGCGTGGATTTATTAAAGAATATTTTTCAAGGGCCAACTGAGGCGTGGATTTATTAAAGAATTGGATTTATTAAGAAATATTTTTCAAGGGCCAACTGAGGCGTGGATTTATTAAAGAATATTTTTCAAGGGCCAACTGAGGCGTGGATTTATTAAAGAATATTTTTCAAGGGCCAACTGAGGCGTGGATTTATTAAAGAATATTTTTCAAGGGCCAACTGAGGCGTGGATTTATTAAAGAATATTTTTCAAGGGCCAACTGAGGCGTGGATTTATTAAAGAATATTTTTCAAGGGCCAACTGAGGCGTGGATTTATTAAAGAATATTTTTCAAGGGCCAACTGAGGCGTGGATTTATTAAAGAATATTTTTCAAGGGCCAACTGAGGCGTGGATTTATTAAAGAATATTTTTCAAGGGCCAACTGAGGCGTGGATTTATTAAAGAATATTTTTCAAGGGCCAACTGAGGCGTGGATTTATTAAAGAATATTTTTCAAGGGCCAACTGAGGCGTGGATTTATTAAAGAATATTTTTCAAGGGCCAACTGAGGCGTGGATTTATTAAAGAATATTTTTCAAGGGCCAACTGAGGCGTGGATTTATTAAAGAATATTTTTCAAGGGCCAACTGAGGCGTGGATTTATTAAAGAATATTTTTCAAGGGCCAACTGAGGCGTGGATTTATTAAAGAATATTTTTCAAGGGCCAACTGAGGCGTGGATTTATTAAAGAATATTTTTCAAGGGCCAACTGAGGCGTGGATTTATTAAAGAATATTTTTCAAGGGCCAACTGAGGCGTGGATTTATTAAAGAATATTTTTCAAGGGCCAACTGAGGCGTGGATTTATTAAAGAATATTTTTCAAGGGCCAACTGAGGCGTGGATTTATTAAAGAATATTTTTCAAGGGCCAACTGAGGCGTGGATTTATTAAAGAATATTTTTCAAGGGCCAACTGAGGCGTGGATTTATTAAAGAATATTTTTCAAGGGCCAACTGAGGCGTGGATTTATTAAAGAATATTTTTCAAGGGCCAACTGAGGCGTGGATTTATTAAAGAATATTTTTCAAGGGGCAATTTATTAAAGAATATTTTTCAAGGGCCACTGAGGGTGGATTTATTAAAGAATATTTTTCAAGGGCCAACTGAGGCGTGGATTTATTAAAGAATATTTTTCAAGGGCCAACTGAGGCGTGGATTTATTAAAGAATATTTTTCAAGGGCCAACTGAGGCGTGGATTTATTAAAGAATATTTTTCAAGGGCCAACTGAGGCGTGGATTTATTAAAGAATATTTTTCAAGGGCCAACTGAGGCGTGGATTTATTAAAGAATATTTTTCAAGGGCCAACTGAGGCGTGGATTTATTAAAGAATATTTTTCAAGGGCCAACTGAGGCGTGGATTTATTAAAGAATATTTTTCAAGGGCCAACTGAGGCGTGGATTTATTAAAGAATATTTTTCAAGGGCCAACTGAGGCGTGGATTTATTAAAGAATATTTTTCAAGGGCCAACTGAGGCGTGGATTTATTAAAGAATATTTTTCAAGGGCCAACTGAGGCGTGGATTTATTAAAGAATATTTTTCAAGGGCCAACTGAGGCGTGGATTTATTAAAGAATATTTTTCAAGGGCCAACTGAGGCGTGGATTTATTAAAGAATATTTTTCAAGGGCCAACTGAGGCGTGGATTTATTAAAGAATATTTTTCAAGGGCCAACTGAGGCGTGGATTTATTAAAGAATATTTTTCAAGGGCCAACTGAGGCGTGGATTTATTAAAGAATATTTTTCAAGGGCCAACTGAGGCGTGGATTTATTAAAGAATATTTTTCAAGGGCCAACTGAGGCGTGGATTTATTAAAGAATATTTTTCAAGGGCCAACTGAGGCGTGGATTTATTAAAGAATATTTTTCAAGGGCCAACTGAGGCGTGGATTTATTAAAGAATATTTTTCAAGGGCCAACTGAGGCGTGGATTTATTAAAGAATATTTTTCAAGGGCCAACTGAGGCGTGGATTTATTAAAGAATATTTTTCAAGGGCCAACTGAGGCGTGGATTTATTAAAGAATATTTTTCAAGGGCCAACTGAGGCGTGGATTTATTAAAGAATATTTTTCAAGGGCCAACTGAGGCGTGGATTTATTAAAGAATATTTTTCAAGGGCCAACTGAGGCGTGGATTTATTAAAGAATATTTTTCAAGGGCCAACTGAGGCGTGGATTTATTAAAGAATATTTTTCAAGGGCCAACTGAGGCGTGGATTTATTAAAGAATATTTTTCAAGGGCCAACTGAGGCGTGGATTTATTAAAGAATATTTTTCAAGGGCCAACTGAGGCGTGGATTTATTAAAGAATATTTTTCAAGGGCCAACTGAGGCGTGGATTTATTAAAGAATATTTTTCAAGGGCCAACTGAGGCGTGGATTTATTAAAGAATATTTTTCAAGGGCCAACTGAGGCGTGGATTTATTAAAGAATATTTTTCAAGGGCCAACTGAGGCGTGGATTTATTAAAGAATATTTTTCAAGGGCCAACTGAGGCGTGGATTTATTAAAGAATATTTTTCAAGGGCCAACTGAGGCGTGGATTTATTAAAGAATATTTTTCAAGCCAACTGAGGCGTGGATTTATTAAAGAATATTTTTCAAGGGCCAACTGAGGCGTGGATTTATTAAAGAATATTTTTCAAGGGCCAACTGAGGCGTGGATTTATTAAAGAATATTTTTCAAGGGCCAACTGAGGCGTGGATTTATTAAAGAATATTTTTCAAGGGCCAACTGAGGCGTGGATTTATTAAAGAATATTTTTCAAGGGCCAACTGAGGCGTGGATTTATTAAAGAATATTTTTCAAGGGCCAACTGAGGCGTGGATTTATTAAAGAATATTTTTCAAGGGCCAACTGAGGCGTGGATTTATTAAAGAATATTTTTCAAGGGCCAACTGAGGCGTGGATTTATTAAAGAATATTTTTCAAGGGCCAACTGAGGCGTGGATTTATTAAAGAATATTTTTCAAGGGCCAACTGAGGCGTGGATTTATTAAAGAATATTTTTCAAGGGCCAACTGAGGCGTGGATTTATTAAAGAATATTTTTCAAGGGCCAACTGAGGCGTGGATTTATTAAAGAATATTTTTCAAGGGCCAACTGAGGCGTGGATTTATTAAAGAATATTTTTCAAGGGCCAACTGAGGCGTGGATTTATTAAAGAATATTTTTCAAGGGCCAACTGAGGCGTGGATTTATTAAAGAATATTTTTCAAGGGCCAACTGAGGCGTGGATTTATTAAAGAATATTTTTCAAGGGCCAACTGAGGCGTGGATTTATTAAAGAATATTTTTCAAGGGCCAACTGAGGCGTGGATTTATTAAAGAATATTTTTCAAGGGCCAACTGAGGCGTGGATTTATTAAAGAATATTTTTCAAGGGCCAACTGAGGCGTGGATTTATTAAAGAATATTTTTCAAGGGCCAACTGAGGCGTGGATTTATTAAAGAATATTTTTCAAGGGCCAACTGAGGCGTGGATTTATTAAAGAATATTTTTCAAGGGCCAACTGAGGCGTGGATTTATTAAAGAATATTTTTCAAGGGCCAACTGAGGCGTGGATTTATTAAAGAATATTTTTCAAGGGCCAACTGAGGCGTGGATTTATTAAAGAATATTTTTCAAGGGCCAACTGAGGCGTGGATTTATTAAAGAATATTTTTCAAGGGCCAACTGAGGCGTGGATTTATTAAAGAATATTTTTCAAGGGCCAACTGAGGCGTGGATTTATTAAAGAATATTTTTCAAGGGCCAACTGAGGCGTGGATTTATTAAAGAATATTTTTCAAGGGCCAACTGAGGCGTGGATTTATTAAAGAATATTTTTCAAGGGCCAACTGAGGCGTGGATTTATTAAAGAATATTTTTCAAGGGCCAACTGAGGCGTGGATTTATTAAAGAATATTTTTCAAGGGCCAACTGAGGCGTGGATTTATTAAAGAATATTTTTCAAGGGCCAACTGAGGCGTGGATTTATTAAAGAATATTTTTCAAGGGCCAACTGAGGCGTGGATTTATTAAAGAATATTTTTCAAGGGCCAACTGAGGCGTGGATTTATTAAAGAATATTTTTCAAGGGCCAACTGAGGCGTGGATTTATTAAAGAATATTTTTCAAGGGCCAACTGAGGCGTGGATTTATTAAAGAATATTTTTCAAGGGCCAACTGAGGCGTGGATTTATTAAAGAATATTTTTCAAGGGCCAACTGAGGCGTGGATTTATTAAAGAATATTTTTCAAGGGCCAACTGAGGCGTGGATTTATTAAAGAATATTTTTCAAGGGCCAACTGAGGCGTGGATTTATTAAAGAATATTTTTCAAGGGCCAACTGAGGCGTGGATTTATTAAAGAATATTTTTCAAGGGCCAACTGAGGCGTGGATTTATTAAAGAATATTTTTCAAGGGCCAACTGAGGCGTGGATTTATTAAAGAATATTTTTCAAGGGCCAACTGAGGCGTGGATTTATTAAAGAATATTTTTCAAGGGCCAACTGAGGCGTGGATTTATTAAAGAATATTTTTCAAGGGCCAACTGAGGCGTGGATTTATTAAAGAATATTTTTCAAGGGCCAACTGAGGCGTGGATTTATTAAAGAATATTTTTCAAGGGCCAACTGAGGCGTGGATTTATTAAAGAATATTTTTCAAGGGCCAACTGAGGCGTGGATTTATTAAAGAATATTTTTCAAGGGCCAACTGAGGCGTGGATTTATTAAAGAATATTTTTCAAGGGCCAACTGAGGCGTGGATTTATTAAAGAATATTTTTCAAGGGCCAACTGAGGCGTGGATTTATTAAAGAATATTTTTCAAGGGCCAACTGAGGCGTGGATTTATTAAAGAATATTTTTCAAGGGCCAACTGAGGCGTGGATTTATTAAAGAATATTTTTCAAGGGCCAACTGAGGCGTGGATTTATTAAAGAATATTTTTCAAGGGCCAACTGAGGCGTGGATTTATTAAAGAATATTTTTCAAGGGCCAACTGAGGCGTGGATTTATTAAAGAATATTTTTCAAGGGCCAACTGAGGCGTGGATTTATTAAGTAATATTTTTCAAGGGCCAACTGAGGCGTGGATTTTTTAAAGAAAATTTTTCAAGGGCCAACTGAGGCGTGGATTTATTAAAGAATTTTTTTCAAGGGCCAACTGAGGCGTGGATTTATTAAAGAATATTTTTCAAATGATCAACAGTGGCGAAGATTTTTGAAGGAATATTTTTCAAGGGACCAAAAAATTGTCTCGACAATTGGAAAAAATATTTTTCCTATTATTATAATATATTTTCCTATTATCCTTTGTTCCTTGCTGTTATATCCTATTAATATTCTGTTGTCATTAAGACTTCTTAGTAAACAAAAATTGTATTCCCAATTAACTAAATTGCAAATATTACCTAAAGGACCGCTAAGGATATTACCTATTACAAAGAAACTTATTGACTGGCTACTTAACTAAATGTGACAAATAATACTCTTCAAAGAATGAAGATTATTTCGAAAGGATAACGGAAATAATGACAGAATATGAACCAAATAATAGTAATTTTTAGGAATATAAAAGGACAATTACAGGTTAAGTGGCCCTGGAGAGTGTCGTAATGACTATAGTTTTCAAAAATTTGTTAAAAAAAAACCAGTATGGAAAGTAGTTAAGTCGGACGGGGCCGACTATATGATACCCTTCACCACTATGTGTATATTAAACAGGACTATTAACATGAAATTGGATGAAATAAAATATGTGATATTTATCTAAATGTAAATCAATCTAGATCTATTCATAAAGTATGTAAATCGACTTCAAACAAATATAAATAGGTCATCCGTTGGGCTATGTCTGTACTTCTAGAAAACGCAACTACGTAATTCTATGCTCAATTTTGTAAATTGTGCAAAATTTGATGTCAATTTGACTACATGAGGAGTTTGATGCCCAATTTACTTGAAATCGGGCGAAAATATATATGGAAGCTCTATCCAAATATTAAGCGATTTCAAACAAACATGTCACAGGTTAGGTTATAGTAATTTCAGAACGTTTTGTTCATATCAGTCTATTGGTTCCTTGGTGCGTCAATTACTTAAAATCAATCTATAATAAAAGGGAGCTATACCTATATCTGGACCGATTTTCACGAAACTTGGCAGACATCACTCTAGGCTCAATTCAGTACGTTATGCCAAATTTCATGCAAATCGAAGGATATATAGGGACTTTGGTGCACCATTTTCATGACATCGGACGAAACTATATATAGGAGCTATATAGAAATCTAGACCGATTTTCTCGAAACTTGGCAGACATCTCTCTAGGCTCATTTCAGTACGTTATGCCAAATTTCATGCAAATCGAAGGATATATAGGGACTTTGGTGCACCATTTACATGAAATCGGACGAAACTATATATGGGAGCTATATAGAAATCTGGACCGATTTTCTCGAAACTTGGCAGACATCTCTCTAGGCTCATTTCAGTACGTTATGCCAAATATCGTGCAAATCGAATGATATATAGGGACTTTGGTGCACCATTTACATGAAATCGGACGAAACTATATATGGGAGCTATATCTAAATCTGGACCGATTTTCTCGAAACTTGGCAGACATCTCTCTAGGCTCATTTCAGTACGTTATGCCAAATATCGTGCAAATCGAATGATATATAGGGACTTTGGTGCACCATTTACATGAAATCGGACGAAACTATATATGGGAGCTATATCTAAATCTGGACCGATTTTCTCGAAACTTGGCAGACATCACTCTAGACTTAATTCAGTACGTTATGCCAAATTTCATGCAAATCGAAGGATATATAGGGACTTTGGTGCACCATTTACATGAAATCGGACGAAACTATATATGGGAGCTATATAGAAATCTGGACCGATTTTCTCGAAACTTGGCAGACATCTCTCTAGGCTCATTTCAGTACGTTATGCCAAATTTCATGCAAATCGATGGATATATAGGGACTTTGGTGCACCATTTACATGAATTCGGACAAAACTATATATGGGAGCTATATAGAAATCTGGACCGATTTTCTCGAAACTTGGCAGACATCTCTCTACGCTCATTTCAGTACGTTATGCCAAATATCGTGCAAATCGAATGATATATAGGGACTTTGGTGCACCATTTACATGAAATCGGACGAAACTATATATGGGAGCTATACCTAAATCTGGACCGATTTTCTCGAAACTTGGCAGACATCACTCTAGACTTAATTCAGTACGTTATGCCAAATTTCGTGCAAATCGAAGGATATATAGGGACTTTGGGGCACCATTTACATGAAATCGGACGAAACTATATATGGGAGCTTTATCTAAATCTGGACCGATTTTCACGAAACTTGGCAGACATAATTCTAGACCTAAATGATTAGGCTGTACCAAATTTCGTGCAAATCGAAAGATATATAGGGACCGTTTACATTAATTCGGTTAAATATATATATGGGAGCTATATCTAAATCGGAACCGATTTTTCCCAATTTCAATAGGGTTCGTCCTTGGGCCGAATAAGTGACCTATGCCAAATTTCATCCAATTCGGATTATAAATGCGACCTGTACTTTGTTTACAATTTAACATGGACAAACAGACAGACAGACGGACATGCATAAATCGACTTAGAAAGTGATTCTATGCATATTCTCAAAAGGAACCATGTGTCTATCTCGTTTCCTTTTGCCTGTTACAAACATATGCACAAAGACATAATACCCTGTACCACAGTGTTGTGAAGGGTATAAACACATATACTAAAAAAACTGTCCTTTATTCATAGCTATGTTTTAGGAACATCCACAATCCAATAACAGCTTTCGTTAATACACCAAATAATTGAAAACTCGAGTATCGCATAAATATTTACGTTTTTTAATGGGATTTGGTTTTTTAAACAAAACAACCTCAGATTTTTGTTCAACAAAACAACCCCAAAAGTGTGCTTTAGTTTTATTTAAGGGTAAAATAAATAGAGGTTCCAGAGCGAAAGGCTGAACGAGTGGTACTTCAAAAACTAAATTTACTACAACTACGTCTGCTATTGACTATGTAATGAATGTGTATATGTGTGTGCGTGTGTTAATTAAATGGAAACTCAGCAACAATCCTTTTTTTCTTAGTTATCTTGATCATTAAATTTAAACCTATTCTTTAATAAATTCACGCCTCTGTAGGTGCTTTGAAAAATATCTTAATATATAAAAGAGCTTAGTGTTAGGTGAGTGGCTGACTGACAGATCATCGCCCAGACGAAACGGCTGAAGCGAACTAGAACGGTACGAAAAGTACTAAAATGTACCAAATATGGTACCATTTGTATTAGGCGAACGGGAAGAACTAGAATTCTGATATTTGGAATGTGGGTGACTGATGAAAAGTTAGAAAGATCTACAAAAGGGTTTTTGGAAATTTGACCTATAAGTGTACTAAAAGTACTAAACTAAATTTAGTTCTAATTGTATATTTATTGAACATATATAGCTAGAATCTTGAAATTTTGTACGGAATAAAGGTTGGGATGTGGCGTTAATGTATGAAAATACAAAATGGTACTAAATTTGGTACTATTTGCATTTAGTTGAGTGTATAGAGATGGACTCCTGAAAATCGAAATTAGGACTACTATTGGAGTACAGAACTGAGGTAGATTAAAAAAAAATTGTACTTTTGTGTACGAAAAGTACTTAATGGTACTAAATTTGGTGCAAATTGGATTTGGCTGAACAGATAGAGCTGGAGTCTTCAAATTGGGAATTAAATGGCTGTTGCAGTGTAGGATTGAGGAAGTTTTGGAAATTCGTACTTATTGATACGAAAAGTGGTAAATGGTACAAAATTTAGTACATTTTTGATTTTGCTTGAACGGATAGAGCTGAAAACATAAAATTTGGAATTCAGATTACTGTTGAAGATTGAGCTACAGATACATATTTGAAAATTCTTATTTATGTGTACGAAAAGTACTAAACGGCACTATATTTGGTACAATTTGGATTTGGGTGAACGAAGAGAGCTGGAAACCTAAAATAGTTATTTAACAAATCAACACCTGTTTTTGCCTTTTGAAAAATATTCTTAAATAAATCCAACCCTCTATGAAGGAAGACATTTAAAACATATCAATCGATTAAACGGATTGTTTCGTATTTCATTTTTCAACTGACCTAAAACAAAAATAAATTCCATAAAAGAAAGGTTAGCCGCTGTGAGCGTGTGGGCTTTATAGGCTTAAAAGGCACCTCATTTTTTTCAATTAAATCAATACAAAAGGAGCAACTCTGCATTGCCGGGATGAAATATAAACCCATGATTGTTTTATTTTTTAATATGAGCAGCTCTATTTTTAAACTAAGGTGTGAATTTAAGGGGAAAAATAGTAAAATAGGAAACGAAACAATGCCGCCACTCAAATAACAACCAAATATATAGAATTGGACAAATTAAATTTCCTAGGAAATCTAATAAAGGTTCGTTCCTAAATCTAATAATAATAATATGTGAAGGCAAAAAATATCTTCTATGTATTCTCAAGAATTTATAAAGTTTTTTTTTTAATAAATTCTGTTCAACAAACACCTTTTTCTTTGTTCTTTAAGCAAAATGTGCTTTTAGGCGTATAACTGCTGACATACATCATACGCCACCAGACCACACAATTTTTATATGAAAGTTGAATAATTTACTCGTTGGCTTTTGTACTCTGCCGAAAACAATAAAAAAGAGACTGTAAAATGTGTGGCAACAAATTATTCCTGATTTAAGAAAATGTTTTCGATGGTTGTCTCGTCCCACCATGTCGGAAGATATTTCATAATTTTCCTAAAGTTAACCATCACACATTGTGTTGTGTATGTATGTATGTGTGTGACTATATTTCCACATAAACAACTTTGAAATATTGTGGCCCTAGAAAACAAAGACCGAACGCATCCTTTAAAAAGCACTAAGGGGGTTAATTTTTTTTACAGGGTGCAACAAAATTATTATTTATTTATTTTTTTTTATTTTATTTTATTTATTTTTTTTTTTTTTTTGGTTCATGTGATAATTCAACATTGTTCTTTAGAGAATATCCCTAAAAAGGGATCAAGAAAGAAATTCACATTTTTTAAATTCTCAGACAAAACAAAATCAAAGGATTGACGATTTGTAAAATGTCAACAAAGTTCAAATGGGGTCACCTTCAAAATAGAAACCTTATGTAATAAAATAAAAATAATGTGGTAAAGAGAATGACGAATTGACATATTGAAATTGAATTTTCTATTTTGGTTTCCCGCATATTTATGTTAAATGGCATTGTAAGCGATGGAGTTGGGTTGTTAGAAAATTCAATGACTTGAAATTTAAAATTTTTGTGAATTTTTTAAAATCGAAGGACAATCGAGGTATGGATTTCTTAAAAACAATAGCCTGAATTATTAAGAATAGAAAAAAATTGCAGGAGCTGTAAACGAGGAATATTAAAAAATACATTTTTAAAACAGAACTATAGTTTTGGATTTAAAACCAGTAAGGAAAGTAGTAAAGTCGGACGGGCCGACTATATGATACCCTTCACCACTTTGGGTATATTCAACAGATGAATCCTAACAGACGTCGCATTTTTACAGGACCAGTAAAATTAAATTGAATCCATAAACATGTCATTCTGAAACCGATACTAAATTTTTATACCCTACACAACTATGTTGTCAGGGTATTATAGCTTTGTGCAGCCCCTAAAGTTTGTAACGCCGCGAAATATTGGTCCTAGACCCACCTTTAAGTATACCGTCCGTCTGTCCATTATAATTTGTAAACACGATACAGGGCACAGTTATGGATCAATCTTCAAGAAATTTTGCATGTAGGATGGGTTCTGGCCAATGAAGACCCCTATTGTTTTTGGAGAAGATGGGTTAATATTTAGGGGATGAAATGGACCAAAAACTTTATTTTTGTCAGTTTTTCTGGTCGCTCCAGTGGCCGCAATTATGGCCCAAATACCGCGAATTTTTGCATGGAGAAGGGGTTCGGGCTAAAGAATAAGCATGCCTGTTTTGATAAAGATCGGTCAGTATTTAGCTGGTCAAATGGACCCTAACTTTTGTGTGAAAAATTACAAAATTTTTATTCTATAGCGTATATATTTACCACTGAAGGACATAGACCCGAGAAGTTGATAGTATGTCCAAGAGGAGTGGTTGCCCTTTAAATTGATACCAATTATATAGTCGTAGGTACTCGGATGCAGGATTTACACTTAAATATTTACAGGTTCTTACGTATTCATATATTATTTAGTAATCTATTACCACACTGGAGGGCGGAAATATAGCGCTGATCGCTTTGAAATGTTCCATGAGGTTCCAGTTATGGTCAAGGACAACGCCTAAAATGTTAAGTGATGATCAGATAATAATTGTTCGGATGAAGTGGAAACTTAATTATTTGTATTTTTCGAGTCGAAAGACGAACATCACAACACAACCCACGGTGAAGGAATCTGGACAAGTAATTAGAGGGACTGTACTGATTATTAGTAACATTTGCTGACCTCTAGCCAGTGTGCAAATATCGCGAAATATGGCCCAATCTCAGAATATAGAACCGCAGAAAGTTAGATTTTCATGGAAGTTGTGTAGGGTATCGTATGGTCGGCCCCGTCCTACTATACTGCTCCGCTCACTGGTTTTAATTTGGTCAAATATAGAAGCTATATCTAAATCTGAACAGATTTTCGGGAAACTTAACACACATCACTCTAGACCTAATTTATTACGCTGTGTCATATTTCGTGCAAATCGAAAGATATATAGGGACTTTGGTGCACCATTTACCTGAAATCGGGCGAAAATATATATGGGAGCTATATCTAAATCTGAATCGATTTTCGGGAAACTTAACACACATCATACTAGACCTAATTAATTACGCTGAGCCAAATTTCGTGCAAATCGAAAGATATATAGGGTCTTTAGTGCACAAATGACATTAAATCGGACGAAAATATATATGGGAGCTATATCTAAATCTGAACCAATTTTCAGGAAACTTAACACACATCACTCTAGACCTAATTCATTACGCTGTGCCAAATTTCGTGCAAATCGAAAGATATATAGGGACTTTGGTGCACCATTTACCTTAAATCGGGCAAAAATATATATGGGAGCTATATCTAAATCTGAATCGATTTTCAGGAAACTTAACACACATTATTCTAGACCGTATTCATTACGCTGGGCCAAATTTCGTGCAAATCGAAAGATATATTGGGACTTTGGTACACCATTTACCTTAAATCGGACGAAAATATACATGGGAGCTATATCTAAATCTGAACCGATGTTTACGAAACTTAACACACATCATTCTATACCTAATTCATTACGCTGTGCCAAATTTCGTGCAAATCGAAAAATATATAGGGACTTTGGTGCACCATTTACCTTAAATCGGATGAAAATATATATGGGAGCTATATCTAAATCTGAACCGATTTTCAGGAAACTTAACACACATCATTCTAGACCTAAATTATTACGCTGTGCCAAATTTCCTGCAAATCGAAAGATATATAGAGACTTTGGTGGATCATTTTCATTAAATCGGACGAAAATATATATGAGAGCTATATCTAAATCTGAACCGATTTTCAGGAAACTTAACACACATCATTCTAGACCTAATTCATTGCGCTGTGCGAAATTTCCTGTAAATCGAAAGTTATTAAGGGACTTTGGTTCACCATTTACATTAAATCGGACGAAAATATATATGGGAGATATATCTAAATCTGAACCGATTTTCAGGAAACATAACACACATCATTCTAGACCTAATTCATTGCGCTGTGCGAAATTTAATGTAAATCGAAAGGTATTAGGGGACTTTGGTGCACCATTTATATTAAATCGGACGAAAATATATATGGGAGCTATATCTAAATCTGAAGCGATTTTCATGAAACTTAACACACAACATTCTACACCTAATTCATTGCGCTGTGCCAAATTTCGTGCAAATCGAAAGATATATTGGGTCTTTGGTACACCATTTACCTGAAATCGGACGAAAATATATATAGAGAGCTATATCTAAATCTGAACCGATTTTTAAGAAAATTAACAGACATCATTCTACACTTAATTTAGTACGCTGTGCCGAACTTCGTGCAAATCGAAAGATATACAGAGACTTTGGTGGACCATTTACATTAAATCGGACGAAAAAATGTATGGGAGCTATATCTAAGTCTGGACCGATTTTCACGAAACTTGGCAGATATCATTCTAGGCTTAATTCAGTACGTCACACCAAATTTCGTGCAAATCGAAAGATATATTAGGACTTTGGTGCACGATTTACATTAAATCGGTTGAAAATATATATGGGAGCTATATCTAAATCTGAACCGATTTTTCCCAATTTCAAATAAGTGCCAAATAAGTAACCTATGCCAAATTTCATCCAAATTGGATCATAAATGCGACCTGTACTTTGTTCACAAAGTACATGGACGGACGGACATCCGTAAA
>NW_026873217.1:0-14733 GCF_032173495.1 Musca vetustissima | reverse complement strand
T
This sequence comes from Musca vetustissima, assembly GCF_032173495.1. Classification (NCBI taxonomy): domain Eukaryota; kingdom Metazoa; phylum Arthropoda; class Insecta; order Diptera; family Muscidae; genus Musca; species Musca vetustissima. Next base: position 14,732 of record NW_026873217.1, on the reverse strand, counting down.
TAGTGACATGTGCTAAATTTCATCCAAATCGGATCATAAATGCGACCTGTATTTTGTTCACAAGAATACATGGATGGACAGACGGACATGCATAAATCGACTCAGAAAGTGATTCTATGCATATTCTCAAAAGGAACCATGGGTCTAAATCGATTATTTTTGCATGTTACAAACATATGCACAAAGACATAATACCCTGTACCACAGTGTGGTGAAGGGTATAAAAATGAAAATAAGGACACTATCATGCCTACATAGAAGTTAACTTTTTTATGCACCGAACCCAAATTTAATATTCTCTTTTTTGCTGTTGCTGGGCAGTCCGCTTTTGAGAATTTTCAATTAATATTAAACTTTATATTATTTCTTTTGGTTAAAAGATTCGTCAATCAGTGAACGAACGGCTATAGTATAGATAGAGCCCGAATGTATTAATTAGATTTACAAAATAATTTGTTGGAGTAAAAATGATATTACCACGCTATAGTTTATTGAACTCGTAATCATTTAACTTGTAAAAATTTGGCTCAATTTGGTTTGATTTGTTGAACTCTGAGAAGTAAAAGTGATTAAGTAGCTTAAGCCGTTACAGATTACCAAATTTTCTATAAAAAATGTGAACTTTGAACTTGACCTGTCTGCTAAAAAATGCACTTGTGTACAAAATTCCAATGATAAGGGGTATAGATCACAAAACAGTCGTATTTTTATGTGTATCCAATGATTGCTATTTTATGCGTCCTAATACACAAATACATATATGTGTCGTACTTCAACACAATTACAGGAAACCTTGACCAAATCCAATCAGTATTTTAATTTAAATGTGCCTCAGTAAATAGTTATTTAGCTTTTGTTGTTCATCTACTTCTAAATTCTACCTAGATTGGTAGGTAAATGATATTCGGTTGAATATCCTTGACATCGATATTTATTTTGTGTGACATGCTAGGCATGCTCTTGCACATAAACTACAAATAACAATACATTTGTTGTGTAACACAAAATACATTTTGGTCATTCTGTGTTCCCATTTTTGTAGGTTTCAAAGAAAATTTGTATTTCTTTTAACTTTGGGTTTTTACAAACTTATTTACATTGCTAGGTACAATGTGTATGTTTGTATACAACATCAAATGTCATTTACCAAATTCTAATTCAATATGGTAATCTGTAAGTAATTTAAACACAAATATGCATACATATATTTGTAGATGATTTGTAAAGCGACAACATCGAATGCAGATATTTTGTTATTCGTAGATTCTTCATGAATAAAAATTACTGGAGGAATTAAATATTGTCATTCTGGTGGAATGCTTTATGACAAGAAGGTTAGAATTAAATAATTTCAAATGACAAGAACACAGGACTTTCGACATTTAATATAAGAAGTTTCAGTTCGACAATGTTAATGTAGAAGAAGCTCATAGTTACAGGCAAAAGGAAATGAGATAGACATGTTTCCGTTTGAGAATGTGCAGTGAGTCGATTTTTGTATGTCCGTCCGTCGGTCTGCCTATGTTAAATTGTAAACAAAGTACAGGTCGCATTTATGATCCGAATTGGATAAAATTAGGCAAAGCTTATTATTTGGGATAAGGACGAACCAATTGAAAATGGGGAAATCGGTTCAGATTTAGAAATAGACCTCCAAAAACACAAAGTTAAGCCTATTAGGACAAAATTTCGCACAACGTACTCAAGTTACTATAAGATAAATCGTGTAAAGTTTTCTTGAAATCTGTTCAGATTTGGATATAGCTCCCATATATTATCCGATTTTATGCAAATGATGCACCAAGGACCCAAAATATGACAAATAGCAACAAAATATACTGAAATTAGTATAACCTATCCGGTGACAAGTTTCTTTGAAATCGATTCATATCTGTATATAAGCAAATGGTGCACCAAACTACTCATATTTGTCAGATTGACATGCAATTTTGCACAACGTACAAAATTGAGCATAGAATAGCTCACACATAGCTCAACGGATGTCCGATTGATTTTTGCTTGAAATGGATTGATTTAATTGTTGATATAATTCGAATCTACACTAATTATAGAATGTGCCTACAAAATTTCAAATGGAAATCTCAAGAACTCTTGAAGATATAGCCGATTTATTGTGTCAGCATCAACTGGCTAAAGGGCTTCTCAAACTTTAAACGCGTTTTTCTGTAAACATTTTTTTGCGAATGGCGGGCACGATAACTCAAAAACTAATAACCCAATCGATTTCAAATTTTTACACGTTTCTCTGTGAGTGTATAGCTATCGTATGAACTAGGATAAAGCCAATCGGTGAAGATCTTCCTTATTTTTTAACTTGGTTTTTGGTAAAAAATCGGCGATTTTCCAAAAATATTTTTTCAAAGGTCCACCATTTTGTTAATTTTAGAGCGAAGTAAATAATCCTAGTTCATACGAGAGCCAGACATGTACTCTTTCTAACAGCGTTGGAATTTTCGGATTCCGATGTTCCAGTGAGGAGTTATCGTGCCTGCCATCAAAAATAAGGAATTTTCTTTAATTACAAAAAACAACAACAAAATTTTTTTGTGAATTATTTTTCTTCTATTTTAAATCTTCAAATATATATGTGCAAAGTTACAAACCTTAACAAGTATTGGTATTGATTTACCAGCCCATTGAAAATCTTGAAAAATTAAAATCGGAAGGGGGGGGGGGTCCCTTAAGTCAGTTCATATTTAGATAAAGACAACATATTTTGGTTCATCCAATTTAATGTTAATGGTCCTTCAAAAATGCGATGTCTGTTAGGATGCATCTGTTTAATATACCCATAGTGGTGAAGGGCATTATAAAGTCGACCCCGTCCGATTTTACTATTTTCCTCACTGGCTTAGTTTTGTATCTAAATACCATCATCAACGCTAAATAATAATACAGAATACATTTCTTTACGCTAAATATTAAAAATATCGAAAATGGGTAGGTATCATTATATGGGGGCTAGGCCTAAATGCGGGCTATCTCTATATTCTCCGCAGGTGAAATGATGACATAGTCTTAGAACCAAACCCAAAACGCGGAGCAAATCAGATAAAAATTTTAATATAAACAAGTGAAAAGGTGTTAAGTTCGGCCGGGCCGGGAAAATACCATAAAAGTGGACCTATATCAACATTTCCACAAACCGGTTATGTAAACAACAATGTAAACTATAAAACAAATTTCAGAAAATGTTAATGGACAATTATACTCTCAGCTTTATGGATAATGAGGGTGTATACACTTTGACACGGTTAAAATGGTTCTAGACCCCATTTTTCTTTGGACCAAATTTGTTTCAGAAAATTTTGATGTAATCCAAACTTTGGCCATTTTATTATTTCTTCCAATCTTAGTTCATGTTCGAAGATGGGGAATATCGGTCCACTCCTTCTGGTACCTCCCACACAGGGGCTAGGTCTAAATACGGGTTATAGTTCATATATAGTTCATTATCGAACCTTACGTTCTAGTTTTTATCTCGATATCCGCCGAAGGTGATATGATTACAACAGAGTCTTAGAACCAAACCCAAAACGCGGAACAAATTGCATAACTATTTTAATATAAACCTGAAAGGAAGGTAGTAAAGTCGAACGGGGCCGACTATATGACACCCTTCACCACTATGGGTATATTAAACAGGACTATTAACATGAAATTTAATGAAATAAAATATGTGATATTTATCTAAATGTGAATCTACCTAGATCTATCAATAAACATGTCATTCGTTTATTACAAAAGTATGTACATCGACTTCAAACAAATATAAATAGGTCATCCGATGGGCTATGTCTGTACTTCTAGAAAACGCAACTACGTAATTCTATGCTCAATTTTGTACGTTGTGCAAAATTTGATGTCAATCTGACTAACATGAGGAGCTTGATGCCCAATTTACTTAAAATCGGGCGAAGATATATATGGAAGCTATTTATAAATATGAACCTATTTCAGCGAAACTAGTCACAGGCTAGGTTATATTAATTTCAGTACGTTTTCTTCCTATCAGCCTATTGTTTCCTTGGTGCGCCAATTTCTTAAAATAAATCTATAATGAAAGGAAGCTATATCCAAATCTCAACCGATTTTCACGAAACTTGACACACATCATTCTGTACTAAATTGGCATTAAATCGGACGAAAATATATATGGGAGCTATATCTAAACCTTGACCGATTTTCACGAAACTTGACCGACATCACTCTAGGCTCAATTCAGTACTTTATGCCAAATTTCGTGCAAATCGAGGGATATATAGGGACTGTTGTGCACCATTTACATGAAATCGGACGAAACTATATATGGGAGCTATATCTAAATCTGGGCCGATTTTCTCGAAACTTAGCAGACATCACTCTAGGCTCAATTCAGTACGTTATGCCAAATTTGGTGCAGATCGAAAGATATATAGGGACTTTGGTGCTCCATTTCATTGAAATCGGACGAAAGTATATATGGGAGCTATATATATATATATATATACTTGGCAGACATCATTCTAGGCTTAATTTAGTACGTTATACTAAATTTCGTGAACATTGAGAGATATATAGGGTCTTCGGTGCACCATTTACCTTAAACCGGACGAAAATTTATATGGGATCTTTATCTAAATCTGAACCGATTTTTCCGAATTTCAATAGGCCAAACAAATGAGCTGTGCCAAATTTTATCCAAATCGGATTATAAATGCGACCTGTACTTTGTTTACAATTTAACACCTATAGGCGGACAGATGGACGGACATGCATAAATCGAATCGAAAGTGATTCTATGCATATTCTCAAAAGGAACTCTGGGTCTATCTCGTTTCCTTTTGCCTGTTACAAACATATGCACAAAGACATAATACCCTGTACCACAGTGTGGTGATATAGGAACTACCCCAAAAACGGGATGCATATTAATAATTTTTTGTAGGGAAATTTGTTACCATATATACTACAAAATACCAAATTTCAGCGAATTCGGTTGCAAAACGTGCTCAAGAACCTCAAAATAGCGGAAATTGGGCGTACCCTTATATGGGGACTACTAGAAAATTGGACCTATATTTATAATTTATGTTGGAGATATTTGGCACCCAATAAGAACTAAATGTACCAAATTTCAACGCGCTCAAGAACCTCGAATTACCGACATTTGGGGGGTACCCTTATATGGGGGCTACCAGAAAAAATGGACCTATATTTATAATTTTTAGTGGAGCGGTTTGCTATCCAATAAGAACTCAAAGTACTAAATTACAGCCAATTGAAAACTACGATCAAAACACCCAAAATACTGAAAATTAGAGGGTACCATTATATGGGGGCTACCAGAAAAAATGGAACTATATGTATATTTTTTTTGTGGAGAAATTGGGTACCTAACAACATCTCAATATACTAAATTTCAGCGCATTCGGTTGAAAAACGCGCTCAAGAACCCCAAACTACGGAATATAGGGGGTGCCCTTTAATGGGAGCTATGCCCAAACGTGGACCGATATATCCCATCTTCGAACTTGACCTGCCTGCTGACAAAAAATTTTGCAAAATTTTGACGATCTAGAGTAACTTCGGGTAATGTGGACCACCATTTTCTTTTTTTATATTGTGGGCGTAACAACGGTAAAAAATAAAAACAAATTGTTTTCACAACATGGTAGATTTGTTGGGTAATTATATTCCAGGTCAAAAATTATATATATTTGTCCATAAAAATGTTATTGCATTACATTTCAAAAAACTCTAAACTGCAAATAAAAATAACTTGGCGGGTAATGTGGACCAGTAAGTGTGGGTAATGAGGATCAGTATGTTAAAGGTAGGTTGTGGATTAATTGTGATAAATTTCAATTTATTGCACTCTTGGGTAACAATGAATGCAAAAATATATGGGTCCATGTTTTGGAATAGCCCCCATTTAAGGGTACCACATCATTTGCGGTATTTTGAAGGTCCTTGCTACATTATCCAACCGAGGCACCTATAATTTCGGATATCGAGTTTTCAGAGGATAGAATACCTCCTCGCATATTAAATGCGTCCTTGTTTCGAACTCGTCCTCATGAAAATGTCCCACTTTTTTATAGTGGTCCACATTGCCCGACATTGGATATTTTTAATTAAAAATAATTATCGGCTTCAAAAATGAATAACAAATTAAAAATAACCGATTGTAATTACAGCAAAACGTATATTTTTGTTAAAGGAAACTAGAAAACTACATAACTTCTTTATATTCGAGAAAAAAAAAGTGTTCGACTATTTTGCCAAAACTTTCGGCTATTGTGCTAAAAATTTTCAAATCACACTTTTGCAATCAGAGCTACATTTTCACCTACTAAATTTTCAACATTGCAATTATTTATTAAAAACCAAGTTTGATGTTTGTTTTCACTAATTAGGAAAACATTTATCAAGGCGGCATTGACATATTTCAAGCATTTTCTTAGATATGGGGGGTGGTCCACATTTGACGCATGGTCCACAATACCAGAAGTTATTCTATCTCAACTCGTTTAGACGCTAGAGTGATTACAACAGACGGACAGACGGACATGCTTAGACGCTGATCAATTTTAGATTTTACGCTGATCAAGAATATATGCACTTTATAGGGTCGGAAATGATTATTTCGATGAGTTACAAACGGAAAAACAAAATTAATATACCCTCCATACTATGTTGGAGGGTATAAAAAGGGGGTTATATGGGGACTACCACCAAAAGGGGGTGAATATTAATAATTTTTGGTAGGGAGATTTGTTACCATATGCGACTACAAAATACCAAATTGCAGCAAATTCGGTTGTAAAACGCGCTCAAGAACCCCAAAATAGCGAACATTGGGGACTACCCTTATATTGGGGCTATCCGAAATAATGGACATATATTCATAATTTTTTGTGAGGAGATTTGGTACCTTTTAAGAACTCAAAATACCAAATTACAGCTAAAAAGGAAAAATACGATCAAAACCCCAAAATACTGAATATTAGGAGATATCGTTATATGGGTGCTACCAGAAAAGGTGAACCTATATTTATAATTTTTGGTGGAGATATTTGACACCCTATAAGAAGTAAATGTACCAAATTTCAGCGAATTCAAATTACTAACTTACAGCCAGTTCGGTGAATAAATCCGATCAAAACCGCTCAAAATACCGAAAATTGGGAGGTACCCTTATATTTATAATTTTTAGTGGGTACATTTGATGCCTAATGTAGCAATTTTCAGCGAATTCGGTTGAAAACCGCGCTCAAGAACCCTAAAATAATGAAAATTGGGGGGTAACCTACCTTATATGAAGGCTACCCGAAAAAAATGATCTATATTTATAATTATACCCTACCCAACTATGTTGTCAGGGTATTATATCTTTGTGCAGCCCCAAAAGTTTGTAACGCCGCGAAATATTGGTCCTAGACCCACCTTTAAGTATACTGATCGTCATATCTCGACTAGCTGAGTCGATCTAGACATGTGTGTCCGTCCGTCCGTCCGTCTGTCTATTATAATTTGTAAACACGATACAGGCCACAGTTATGGACCAATCTTCACGAAATTTTGCATGTAGGATGGGTTCTGGCCAATGAAGATCCCTATTGTTTTTGGGAAAGATCGATTAATATTTAGGGGATGAAATGGACCACATACTAAATTTTTGTCGGATTTTCTTGTCGCTCCAGAGGCCGCAATAATGGCCCAAACATCGTGAAATTTTCCATGGAGAAGAGGATCAGGCCAAAGAATAAGCATGCCTGTTTTCAGAAAGATCGGTCAATATTTAGTGGGTCAAATAGACCCTGACTTTTGTGTGAAAAATGACAAAATTTGTATTCTATAGCGTATATATTTACCCCTGAAGGACATAGACCCGAGAAGTTTATATTATATCCAAGAGGAGTGGTTGACCTTTAAATTAATACCAATTATATTGTTGTATGTGCTCGGATGTGGGAGTTACACCTAAATATTTACAGGTATCTCCGTATTCGTATATTATTTAGTAACCCATTATAACTCTAGAGAGCGGAACTATAGCGCTGATCGCTTTGAAATGTTCCATGAGGTTCCAGTTATGGTCAAGGACAACGCCTATAATTTTCGGTGATGATCAGATAATAATTTTGGAATGAAGTGGACCGAAAACTTAATTTTTTTGTGTTATTATCGAGTCGATCTATAGACCACAAATGAAAGCCGAACATCACAACACAGCCCACGGTGAAGGGAATCTGGACAATAGCTGTACTGAATACTCGTAATATTCGGAAAATATGTCAGTTTGAGGAAGAGTTGCTTTTTACCACTAATCGGGCAAGAGGGTGCAAATATCACGAATTATTGCCCAGGCTCGGAATATACATCCGCAGAAAATTTGAGTTCCGTGGTAGTTGTGTAGGGTATCGTATGGTCGGCCCCGTCCGACTATACTGCTCCGCTCACTGGTTTGTAGTATAGAGATTTGCTACCCAATAAGAACTCAAAGCACCGAATTTGAGCGATTTCGGTCGAAAATGCGATCAAAACCCCCAAAATACCGCAAAATTGGGGGCTATATACCCCTTATGTGGGGGCTATCCGAAAATATAGACCCATGTTTATGATTTTTAGTGGAGAGATTTGCTATCCAATAAGAAGTCTCCATTCTATGGTGGAGGGTATAAAAATGTCAGGTTTGCTAACTAAACACTAATTGCACAAAGCAAATGTCTATTCAACAGAAATTGGGAATAATTTTTCAATCACGTTAATCTTTAAAAGAAGTTTTTGTATGTTCTATTTTGTCTTTGTGCATATCTTTGTAACTTGCAAAAGGAAACGAGATAGAAAGTGATTTGCATTTGAAAAATATGCATATAATCACTTTCTGAGTCGATTTATACATGTACGTCTGTCTGTCAATGTGAAATCGTAAACAAAGTACAGAAACCGAATGAGATGAAAATTGACATAGCTCAATTATTTGACCCCAGGATTCGTCCCTATTGAAACAGTAAGGATATAAGAAAAGTCGTACGGTTCCGAATATATGATACCTGATAAAAATACATTTTTAAAGAATATAGACATGAAGTTCGAATTGGGCAGATTCTTAATCCTATGCTAAATTTCAGTTCATTTAGACAAATTTAGAGCCGTTGGTGTACAATGAGGCAAACTTATGTAAAACGATTTAATGCACAATTGATATGAAGGCGGTCTGCCCCAATTTTAACAAAATGCAATAACGTCATTCTAGGCTCAATTTGATACGTTGTTCAAAATTTCGTCAAAGCATTTCGTGTTAATCAAACAAACATAAGCAGTTTGATGCACCATTTACTAAAATCGGACGAAAATATATATGGGTGATATATCTTAATAGGAACCAATTTCTACACAATTGGACACACGTCAAATCGGATCCGATTGTGTGCAATCGAAAAAAATTGGATATTCGGTGTATAATTTTAAAAAATATATATATACACCTAATTCTGTTTTTACACGAATTTGAAATAACACGAGTAAATACGAAAAAATATTTCTATTTTTACACGACATAATTGGAAATAACACGAATACAAAAAAAAAACAAAATTACTTTTTTTACATGAACTATTTATTTATTGAAGAAAATTCTGGAATGCTTTTGCTCAAACATCCCTGCCTTAATTTGAGTAACAACCCTGCATGGCATGAATTTCTGATATGGCAACATTTTATATAATTCTGGTGTGTGTTCTGAGTTATGTCTATGTATGCGTAATTTCTGTTTTACGGGAAATGCGGGATTCCCCGAATTATTGAAAAATTAGGTAGTCATTTTGAACAACATGATCATGACGAGGAACGAGCTGCCAAATTACAACGTGAACTGAAATCATTAATGGCATCTTACAGGGAAGTTTATAATGGGTTAACGTGAAATAAAACTCAATCTTAGATAACTGATTTCGTTCAAAAATCTACTGATGTCCCAACACAGTCGGCTAGAAATGATAATGATCAACAAAATCATTCCAGTGATGGCAGTGATATTGTAGTCTTTCGCAAACGTTTACGTTTATTATCAGACAGTGACAATAAATAAAATTGTTTAATGTTTAAATTTTTCTTATGGTTGTACTTTATGCTATTTAAGTTTTTTGGCAATGAATTTCTGGTATTATTTTTTTATGAAATCTAAATTTTAATTTATTTAATAAAAATTATTTAATAAATTAAAACGAAAATAAATTCTTAAAATAACTACAACAATATTTTTTTATATTATTTAGCCTAATTTTAACTTATTTTTTGAGGTCTAGAACCAATCTATTATTTTTTTTTTTTTTTGGCCAGTATATTTTTTACACGGTTTTTTTTAAACGAATTTCTCGAGAACCATTCTATCGTGTAAAAACAGAATTAGGTGTATATATATAGAAATACTGAAGTTATATGAGGTTTAATTGGTTTAATTAACGTACCCAGGTTTAATTTGGGAGGTTTGGGTTTCAGCTGATGGTTCAAAATGAAAATTGTTTGAGTAGATCCCTGGAGGCTATACCTAAAGCGGGACCAATATTAATTGAATAGTCTAGGAATTACCGAACGTTTGAAGTTATCGTTATAGGAGGTACTATGCCTAATTGAGGACTTATATAGCTCAATTTCGAAACTAACATTTTTTTCATCACAATACCTTCCTTTACGCTAAATATAAAAAAAGGAAAATCGGTAGGTAATATTATATGGGGACTGGGCCTAAATGCGTGCTGACATAGTTTATTCTCGAACACTACGTTTCAGTTTTTTCATCTCGATATCATTCACAGGTAGAATGATTACAATTCACGTAATTATTTTAATTTAAACCAGTAAAGAAAGTTCAAATGTCGGACGAGACCGACTATATGATACCCTTCACCACTTTGGGTTCGTACAAGATATGCTCATATGTACAATATCCTGTAGATATATCTTTGTAGATCTATCTTTGGAGGACAATTCAGTGCTTTGTGCAAAATGTTGTCCCAATCGGACAAATATAGGGAGTTTGGTGTATCATTCACACAAAATTGGATGAAACTATATATGGGAGCTATATCTAAATCTGAATTGATTTTCTCCAATTTCAATGGGGTTCGTCCTTGGGACAATTAAGTGAACTGTGCCAAATTTCAAACAAATCGGATAATAAATGCGACCTGTACTTTGTTCACAAAAATACATGAATGGACAGACAGACGAACATGCATAAATCTACTCAGAAAGTGATTCTATGCATATTCCCAAAAGAAACCATGGGTCTATCTCGATTTCTTTTGCCTGTTACAAACATATGCACAAAGACATAATACCCCGAACCACAATGTGGTGAAGGGTATAAATATGTGAGCCAAATTTTGGCAGCCTGCGTCAAGGGGTTCGCCAGTTAATAATTTTTTACCAAATTTTTGGGTAAATACTCAAAAGGGGGTACCTTAGAATGGAGGCTACCAGAAAATGTGGACCTACGTCGATAAATTTTTGCATGAATATCTCTGTACCATTTACAGAAATAAATTACATAAATAAAATCAAAATTTCAACCGATTTTACGTTGTTATATGATCCATTCAATGCCCTATTCAACACATTCGTCGTATTCCATTATTTTGATTTTATATTAAAAAATTAACTAGCAAATAAACAAATATAAAAGTTTCGAAGAACTTAACAAAAATCATGTATGTATAACAATAACATCATACTATTGTTTATTATCAAGTAGAACATTGTTTACTTGGACAATAATTCCATGAATTTTATGTTATTCTCTTTATTTAAACTTCAGTACAGCAAATTACATGTAAATTGCTTAGGCGTTTGGCTTTTGATGTTCTCGGTTCTAATATTATTAACACTTAATCGAAAAACTTTTGGTTGTCCTGTAGTAATTGATGGAGATAACGAAAATGCCTGTTGGTGTTTTGTGGGGGAAAAGGATTTGAAGAAAATAATTTAGCCTTTCACGTGATAAATTAATTACATTCTGCGAATAGGCGCAATTTTTGGAAAAGTTAAAAAATGAGACAGCTAGAACGAAATGTATATAAGTCTGGAAACACAATTTTGTTAATTAAAATTGTATAAAGGGATTTTTTGTATTTAGCCTAAGGAGGCTTATCAATTTCATACTAATTCACGAAGCATTTGGAGTAGTTAAATATTCAGGTTTCGATTCCCCCAAAGACATTATTAATTCCTGAAAATTTAAATAAATACACTCTGTCCCTAGCGAGTACAATTTAGCATAAATCATGTAACATAAAATATTTTCCTTCAACGACTTTCACATATATTGAGAACATTCAAAGCACGTGCTCGTTCTAGTAGTGAAATATATGGGAAATTACAAAATTCTTTTAAAATTCCATTAAAAAAATTGAAAATTTTTTTTGCGAGCACATTTATGATTCACAGGTTAAGAAAAATATGCTGATTCGAAATCTGTTCGCGTCCACAAATTCGGATGCTGCGCACAAAAGTTATAGCGGTTTTAAATCTTGTATTTCAAACATGAATTAAATGAATGTCTATTTGTTGTAATTCGCTAAATTCTTCACAAATGGATAAATACATTTGTTTTTTTGCATACTAGTCAAATCACATTGAAATACGGTTTAATTATCGCGAAAAACAAAAAGAAACATGAAGATATCTGAAAATAAAATAAATTATTTTTTAATTAAAACAAAACGTTTTTTGAATTTCCGATTTTTTGGTTGTATGGTTAAGGGAATACGGTTTTGCCTCAATCTTCTAAAATATGCGACGCTTTCTTCTGCAAATTCTTTTAGATGATTGTTAAATATCGGTAGATTCATCTGATAAGAGTTTCGACTTTAAAAATGACTCAATATATTACACTTACTTACTTACTTAGCTGGCTTGTTACAGAACGGTTGTTCTATAAGCCGAGCTTAAAAAAGATTTCCAAGCGCTTCGGTCTTGTGCGCAAGTCCACCAATTTGGAAGACCACGTTCCAAGATGTTGTTTTCTACTTGGTCTTTCCATCTAATTCGTGGCCTTCCCCTTCTACGGGAACCATCAGTAGGCTCATTTTTATATGCCTTTTGAGCTGGGGCATCTTCATTCATCCGCACAACATGGCCTAGCCACCGTAGTCGCTGCAGCTCAATACGACTGACTATGTCGATGTCCGCGTATAAATTGTAGAGCTCGTGGTTCATTCGATGCCGATATTCACCGTCGACGCAGATCGGCCCGTAGATCTTTCGGAGAATTTTTCTCTCAAACACCCCAAGCGCTGCCTCATCTGCTTGCGCAAGTACCCATGCTTCTGATCCATATAATAGCACGGGTAGTATCAGCGTCTTGTAAAGTGTGAGTTTGGTCTGGCGAGAGGTGGCCTTGTTTCTAAACTGCTTACTTAGACCATAGTAGCATCTGTTGGCCATCACAATCCTTCTCCGAATTTCAAAACTGATATTATTCGTTTTATTTATGGCGGTACCAAGGTATATAAAGTCTTTAACTACCTCGAAGCTGTATCTCAAGTTCCACAGTTGGTCCGAGTCTACTGGACGTCTTGCGCGTTGATACCATCAGCTTGGTCTTCTCGCCGTTTACTGCCAGACCTACCTTGGCAGACTCCTTTTCAATTTGTTCAAAGGTGGCTGTTACCGCTCGCAATGTTCGACCTATTATATCGATGTCATCGGCGCACAGTGGGTTAGAATACCCTGTTTCCTTGGATTAATTAAAAAATTAAATTTTAAGTATCGTTAAAATTTTTTGCACACGGTTAAAGTATATAAAATTCTACATCATTTGTCGTTGAAATTAATGTCAAAAGTGGACTGGTGTTTTTGTAGTGAAACTTCAAAGTCAAACTTCATACAAATTTTTGTGCCAAAAAAGGCTGAAAAAAGTGAAAACGTTCCCGTAGAAAATTTTATTTATTTTAAAAAGTATTGTAAAAGTTAAACATTTTTCAACGGAACCATGAAGTTTAGGTTATTTTGCAAATACTTCGTTAACATTTGAGTATGAAATTGTGTTTGGAAGTGATTAAGATTTAGTTATTTATATTGAAAATGCCAAAAAAATTAATATTTTTATATTTTAAATGGATAAATAGTTATTATTCGTCCACATTCGTGTCATAATTTTTGGTTTATATTAAAGAGGACATAAATCTGTGTTATATTGCAAAATTTTACGCTGCCCTTTTGTGCCTTTTAGAAGCTATGCGTTGTTTAATACAAGTGTTGTAGCAGTCAAATTAGCTAAAAGTCACATTGATCTCGTGGCTGGTGCTGTTGTTGAGTGTTGTGTTTTCTTGTTTTTCATGTTATATTTTCTAATTATTTTATTGTTGTTATCTTTGTTTCTTTTAATGATATTCTTTGTTACAATAATATTTTGTTTTTGTTTATTATAATAATATTTATTGTTTTAACAAATAGTGATTGTGTTGTGCAGTTTCAAGTAGTCGGGTAAAAGCGTTCTTTATTAGCATTTTTTATAGGTACAAGTTCGAACGTTGTTGTTTATAATCGTCGAAGCTTATGATGAATTCGAGCGCTCAAACAATGAATGACAAGATGACATTTTTAGCTAAAGAAATCAAAAAAAAACGCACCAAAACGCTAGAAAAATCTGCCGAAATAACAAAAATATATGTTAATTTAATAAAAATGCACGTGTCGGTTATAGCTGTATCCAGTGGCCATGA
>NW_026873216.1:0-14001 GCF_032173495.1 Musca vetustissima | reverse complement strand
AATTACAGCTACTTCGGTTGAAAAACATGTCCCATATCCCCAAAATATCCAATATTTGGGGGTACCGTTATATGCCCAAATGCCCAAAATACCGAATATAAGTTATATAAGTGCTACCCTGAAACTTGGGTCAATATTGATAATGTTTAGTATGCAATATTGCTATGCAATAAGAACCCAAAATACCAAATTATAGCAAAATCGGTTGAAACACATGTCGAAAATACAGAATATTGGGAGGTACTTTTATATTGAGGCTACACCAAAACGTGGACCGATATACCCCATACATCATAAATATTGCGCGATTTCAACAAACGGGTAAGCACAAATCAACATATAATATTATTCTGATCTTAAATATATGTACTTTACAGGGTCTCCTGTGAATAGGGTCTCGAAATGTTGCAAACGGAATGACAAATTCAATCTCTACGTTATGATGGAGGGTTAAAAAGTGGACATCATACTCCATGGGGTGTAGATTTAGTTTGCTCTTTTAGAAGTGGAAGAGATTAGGTATCTCAATCCGTTGAAAAGTGCGACTAAAGTATCATCAAATACCCTTTACAAAAACTTGATTGAACTCCACCTGACTCCTAACAAAATGTATAAAGGCACAGACTTCCTAAACATACCCTTTGATAAATTCAGGTCTAGATCGCACAACAGCCCTACGTTAAATTTGTCTGGCCATTGTTTTCATGGTTTTACTTGTAAGCCCCCTTGCACACATATACATACATATATGTATTGTATTTTAACACAATGATGAGAAACCTTGACCAAATTTCAATCATTGTTTTAATTTAAATGTGCCTCAGTAAATACTTATTTGGACTTTGTTGTTCACCTACTTCTAAATTCTACCTCGATTGGTAGGCAAATGAATGGCCGTTGAATATCCTTGGCATCGATATTTACATTCGGTGACATGCGAGTATCCCCAGGCATGATGTTTACAAAAACTAAGAACAACAATATATTTGTTGTCCAGTACAAAATAAATTCTGGTCATTCTCTGTTCTAATTTGTGTAGTTTTCAAAGTAAATTTCTATTTCTTTCTGCTTTGGATTTTCTTTCTACAAAACGTATTTACATTACTAGGAACAATGTGTATGTGTGTATGCAACGTTAAATGTCATTTACAACATTCTAATCAATGTTGTAATCTGTAAGTAATTTAAAGACAGATATACATATATTTGTTGATGATTTGTAAAACTTCAACATCTTATGCGGATATTTTGTTGTTCGTAGTCCTTCATGCATGAAATGACTAGAGGAATTAAATTTTGCCATTCTGGTTGAATGCTTTATGACAAGAAGGTTAGAGTTAATTTCAAATGACAAGAACACAAGACTTTTGACATTTTGCTCAAGAAGTTCAATTGAACTATGTCAAGGTAGAAGAAGAAGAAAATGTTAATACGTAATGAATAACATCGTTACAAATTCCAATCTATCGCATTGAGAATAGTAAAACCATTTAAAGTAAATAAATGTCAATTTAACTAAATAAATGTCTGTTCAGCTAAACAAATACCAATTGCACAAAACAATTGCCAATTCAACTATAAATTTTCAACGGTTATTCGCTGACGTAAATCTACAAAGTCAATGTGATGAAAAAAGGAAAATTGATTGTCCATTGAATAATATCTTGAAAAAAGGGATCAGTCAATCTTGGATAGAATGTGACAGCAGCTAATTGTAGATTTAATGAGTTGTTGGGATTTTTTTATACCCTTCACCACACTGTGATACATGGTATTATGTATTATTATATACGTTTGTAACGGGCAAAAGGAAACGATATAGAATCATGTTTGCTTTTGAGAATATGTATAGAATAATTTTCTGAGTGGCCGTCCGTCCCTGTATTAAGTACAGGTCGCATTTATGATCCGAATGAGATGAAATTTGTTACAGCTTACAAATTTGGCCCAAGGACGAGACCTATTGAAATTGGAGAAAATCGGTTTAGATTTAGATACAGCTCTCATATATATGTTATTTCCATACATCAATAGTTTACCCAATTCACAATTTTTGACCAAGTGAAACAACATTTTGCACAGGGTACTGATTTATAAGTGAAGTGTTGTTGAAATCGGTTCAGATTTAGATATGCCTCCCATATATAATTTCTTCCGATTTTATATAAATGGTCCAAAGTCCTAATATCGCAGTCCTAGATCTGGTTTTCGACGCAGGCGTTTAATTTCTATGAAATAAACCAGACAATGTTTATACCCTTCACAACACTGTGGTACCGGGTATTATGTCTTTGTGCATATGTTTGTAACAGGCAAAAGGAAACGAGATAGACACATGGTTCCTTTTGAGAATATGCATAGAATCATTTTCTGAGTTGATTTATGCATGTCCGTCCGTCTGTCCGTCCGTCCGTCTGTAGATGCTAAATTGTAAACAAAGTACAGGTCGCATTTATGATCCGATTTGGATGAAATTTGGTTCAGATTTAAATATAGCTCCCATATATATTTTCCTCCGATTTAAGGTAAATGGGGCACCAAAGTCCCTATATATCATTCAATTTGCATGAAACTTGGCATAGAGTACTGAATTAGATCAAGAATGACGTGTGCCAAGTTTCGAGAAAATCTTGTCAGATTTAGATATAGCTCCCATATATATTTTCGTCCGATTTAAGGTAAATGGGTCTCCAAAGTCCCTATATATATTTCAATTTGCACGAAATTTGGCATAGGCTACTGTATTGGGTCCAGAATAATGTGTGATAAGTTTCGTGGAAATCGGTTCAGATTTAGATATAGCTCCAATATACATTTTCGTCCGATTTGATGTAAATTGTACACTAAAGAACCAAAGATTGGCCGACCCGCACACAATTTTGTACAATGTACTGAAGTTGCTATAACCTGTCGTGTGTCAAGTTTTTTTGAAATTGGTTCAGACATACATATAGCTCCTATATATACTTTCGACCGATTTGAAGTAAATGGTATACTAAAGACCCATAGCTAGGCCTTGCCAATCGGCCTAGCTATGGGTACTAAAATTATTATAAATTAATCTCGGGCAAGTTTCCTTGAAACCGGTTCAGTTGATGATGATGTTGATTGTAAACCAAATAATGGGTGCATTGATATTACATTTTAAATAGTGAAGCATACCAAATAGCGTGCGAACAGTTGGCTTAAAGTCTATTTACAAAGTACGGAATAGATTGCAGGATGTCGTGTGTAAAGATTGATGTTAGTCGGTTTACTTATAAATCCCATTTTTACTTTTAGATCGCATTTTTAAGTTCGTTCAATTTCATGTCAATGTTCCTTCGAAAAGACGACATCCCCAAAGTGGTATCATATAGTGGAATCTTATAGTCGGCCCCGTCCGACTTTTCTTATATTTTCTTTCGATTTGCACGAAATTTGGCATAACGTACTGAATTGAGCCTACTGTGATGTCTGTCAAGTTTGAGATTTGAGATCGGTTGAGATTTTGATATAGCTGCCATATATATTATCGATTGATTTTAAGTAATTAACGCACCAAGGAACAAAACGTACTGAAATTAGTATAAACTAACCTCGTTAAAATCGGTTCATATTAGGATATAGCTTCCATATATATATTTTCGTCTGATTTCAAGTAAGTGGTGCATCAAACTCTTCATATTTGTCAGATTGACATGCAATTTTGCACAACATCCAAATTTATCATAGAATAACGTAGTTACGTTGTTCTAGAAGTACATACATAGCCCAACGGATGTCATAGTGATATTTGTTTGAAGTCGATTTGAATACTTTTGTCCCATTGTATCAAACGAAAGACATATTTATGGATTGATCTAAGTCGATTCACATTTAAACAAATATCACATATTTTAGTTCATCCAATTTCATGTTAATAGTCCTGTTTAATATACCCATAGTGGTGAAGGTTTCTATAAACATGCATTCATTTTAAATACCCAGGAGTCCTTTTGTATGCTGCCTTTCAAATTCCAGGGCATATAAACGAAACGATAACTAATCGATTGAATGGCTGAGTGTTCCGAGCTGAACTCCATTTGGCCTGAACTATCATTTGCCAATTGTACTAACAAAAACCGTATTGAATTCGATTTATAATTACTCCCGTGGCATTTTGGTTTCAATAGTCAGCAATTACATCGCTATCGCCCGTTTGAAAAATTAAAGGTAGATGAATATTGTGACAAGCAAATGAATGTATTGAATGAATACAGACTGTGCTGGCAATATTGAATATGATGAATAGGTATGATGTACACTGGTGGCCAAAACTAAAGCCACTGAAATTTAAAACTGATTAAATGACCTGTAACTTTGTTGAAAATGAAGTTATAGCGAAAGTTGTTTTCATAAATAAATAGATTATTTATAAATTAAAAACCAGTAAGGAAAGTAGAAAAGTCGGACGGGGCCGACTATATGATACCCTTCACCACTATGAGTATATTAAACAGGGCTATTATCATGAAATTGTATGAAATAAAATATGTGATATTTATCTACATGTGAAACGACCTAGATCTATCCGTAAAGATGTCATTCGTTTGTTACAATGGAACAAAAGTATGTAAATCGACTTCAAACAAATATCTAAAGACCATCCTAGGTCTGTACTTCTAGAAAACCCAAAATTTCATGTCAATCTTGATGCACAATTTACTTATATATGGATACTATATCCAAATATGAACCGATTTCAACGAAACTTGTCACAGGTTAGGCTATACTGATTTCAGTACGTTTTGTTCTTATCAGCCATATATTGGTTCCTTGGTGCGTCAATTACTTAAAATCAATCTATAATATAAGGGAGCTACATCTAAATCTCAACCGATTTTCACTAAACTTGGCACACATTATTCTGGATTAAATTCAAAACGCTATGCAACGTAAGAACTTGGTACATTATTTAGATTAAATCGGACGAATATATATATATATATATATATCAAAATCTGAATCGATTTTCACGAAACTCAGCACACATCATTCCAGCATCAATTCAGTATGTTATGCCAAATTTTGCTGCAAATCGAAAGATATATGGGACTTTGGTGCACCATTTACAAGAAATCGGACGAAACTATATATGGGAGCTATATCTAAATCTGGACCAATTTTCACGAAACATACCAGACATCATTCTAGGCTCAATTTAGTACGTTATACCAAATTTCGTGAAAATCGAAAGATATATAGGGACTATGGTGCATCATTTACAAGAAATCGGACGAAACTATATATGGGAGCTATATCTAAATCTGGACCAATTTTCACGAAACATACCAGACATCATTCTAGGCTCAATTTAGTACGTTATACCAAATTTCGTGAAAATCGAAAGATATATAGGGACTTTGGTGCACCATTTACATGAAATCGGACGAAACTATATATGGGAGCTATATCTAAATCTATACCGATTTTCTCGAAACTTGGCAGACATCATTCTAGGCTCAATTCAGTACGTTATGTCAAATTTCGTGCATATCGAAAGATATATAGGGACTTTGGTGCACCATTTACATGAAATCGGACGAAACTATATATGGGAGCTATATCTAAATCTGGACCGATTTTCACGAAATTTGGCAGACATCACTCTAGGCCCAATTCAGTATGTTATGCCAAATTTCGTGCAAATCGAAAGATATATAGGGACTTTGGTGCACAATTTACTGAGATCGGACGAAACTATATATGGGAGCTATATCTAAATCTGGACCGATTTTCAAGAAATTTGGCAGACATCACTCTAGGCCTAATTCAGTACGTTATGTCAAATTTCGTGCATATCAAAAGATATATAGGGACTTTGGTGCACCATTTACATCAAATCGGACGAAACTATATATGTGAGCTATATCTAAATCTGGACCGATTTTCACGAAACTTGGCAGACATCACTCTAAGCTCAATTCAGAACGTTATGCCAAATTGCGTGCAAATCGAAAGATATATAGGGACTTTTGTGCACAATTTACATGAAATCGGACGAAACTATATGTGGGAGCTATATCTAAATCTGGACCGATTTTCAAGAAATTTGGCAGACATCACTCAGGGCTTAATTCAGTATGTTAAACCAAATTTCGTGCATATTGAAAGATATATAGGGACTTTGTTGCACCATTTACATGAAATCGGACGAAACTATATATGGGAGCTATATCTAAATCTTGACCGATTTTTACGAAATTTGGCAGACATCACTCTAGGCCCAATTCAGTACGTTATGTTAAATTTCGTGCATATCGAAAGATATATAGGGACTTTGGTGCACAATTTACATGAAATCGGACGAAACTATATATGGGAGCTATGTCTAAATCTGGACCGATTTTCACGAAATTTGGCAGACATCACTCTAGGCTCAATTCAGTTCGTTATACCAAATTTCTTTCAAATCGAAAGATATATAGGGACTTTGGTACACCATTTACATTAATCGGACGAAAATATATATGGGAGCTATATCTAAATCTGAACCGATTTTTCCCAATTTCAATAGGGTTCGTCCTTGGGCCAAACAAATGAGCTGTGCCAAATTTCATCCAATTCGGATCATAAATGCGACCTGTACTTTGCTCACAAAAATACATGGACAGACAGACGGACGGACATGGTTAAATCGACTTAAAAAGTGATTCTATGCATATTCTCAAAAGGAACCATGGGTCTATCTCGTTTCCTTTTGCCTGTTACAAACATATGCACAAAGACATAATACCCTGTACCACAGTGTGGTGAAGGGTATAAAAAAATGGAAAACTAAATTGACTCAATTTTTGCATGGTCAAAACTTAACATTTTGATTTTTTTCTTATAAATAAGCAAATTTTGTTAGCAATCATTATTTGTCATTATGGCAGCTCAATTTGATCATTGGATATACTATTCCTCGCATCCTGAACCTTTGGAAAGAGGCTATGTCTGTTCGTTTGTGATGTTGCTACCTATGATACATCAAAGGTTTTGCTATAGGGTAAATATCTGAGGATTGTGTTGGATATTACAAATCCCTGATTTTCGACTCCCCAACTTTGGTGTATGTTTGGCGGTAATTGTCAAGCTGAAACACCAAAACAGGCGGTATACAGTCGACTCCGCTTTATTGAAACGGAAAAAACTGGATGTTTGTTTCAGTTATCCGATGTTTTCACTTAAGCGGAGTTCGGTTAACTGAAAATAGTTTCTGTTATCCGAACTTATCATAAGCCAAACATTTTTCAGTTTCAGTTTTTAAAATGCGCGGCCTATTACTTATTATGTGGCCTATAATATAATATTTATGATAGATTGATTGATTTAAAAACGGAAAATATAGATCCATGTATTTGAAAAGGTTTCGTATTAGCCGATTTAAGTCTTTTTAATAGCTGACTTGACTAATTGGTCATTATAGATTCACACTTTTACTTTGTTCCTATTTAAAATTAGGTTATCATACTTTAGGATTTAAATAATAATTTTGTTATTTATATGGGACACCGCCTGTAACATTTTTGGTACATACATCTTTGCTACTTGTATATAAAATATTGAAATGCGGAACAAAGTTTTTTTTTTGGAATTTTCCAAAATGTTTTAAAAGATTGACCGAACTAACTTAACGTTCTTCGACGTCAAATTTAAATATACTTGACACCACGTTCCATATTATCAGTTATCCGATATGTTCAGTTATGTGAAGTTTCACTTATACGGAAAAAATTGTGGGCGATTAACCTAAAATGTAATGGTGCAGGAAATCAATTTCACTTATCCGATATTTTTCAGTTAAGCGACTTACAGTAAAGCGGAGTCGACTGCGACGATACCCAATTTTCATTGCATGAAACTTTATTATACCCTACACAACTATGTTGTCAGGGGACTATAGCTTTATGCAGCCCCAAAATATTGGTCCTAGACCCACCTTTAAGTATACCGATCGTCATATCTCGGCTAGCTGAGTCTATCTAGACATGTGTGTCCGTCCGTCCGTCCGTCTGTCTATTAATATTTGTAAACACGATACAGGCCACATTTATGGACCAATCTTCACGAAATTTTGCATGTAGGATGAGTTCTGGCCAATGAAGACCCCTATTGTTTTTGGAAAATATCGGTTAATATTTAGCGGATGAAATGGACCAAAAACTTTATTTTTGTCGGTTTTTCTGGTCGCTCCAGAAGTCGCAATTATGGCCCAAAGACTGCCAATTTTTGCATGGAGAAGGGGATTGGACCAAAGAATAATCATGCTTGTTTTGATAAAGATCGGTCAATATTTAGATGGTCAAATGGACCCTGACTTTTGTGTGAAGGATATAGACCCCAGAAAATGATAGTATATCTAAGAGGAGTGGATGGCCTTTAAATTGATACCAATTACATTGAAGTATGTACTCGGATGTCGGAGTTACACTTAAATATTTACAGGTGCTTACGTATTTATATATTATTTAGTAACCCATTACCACACTAGAGGGCGGAAATATAGCGCTGATCGTTTTGTAATTTTCCATGAGATTCCCGTTATGGTCAACGACAACCCCTATAATTTTCGGTGATGATCAGATAATAATTTTGGGGTGATCTTTAGGCCACAATTGAAAGCCCAACATCACAACATAACCCACGGTAAGGAGAATCTGGACAAGTACAACCCTCGTCTACTGAATATTATAAATATTTGTTAACATCTAGTCGGTCAAGAGGGTGCAAATATCGCGAAATATTGCCCAAGTTCAGTATATACAAACACGGAAAGTTCGATTGTCGTGGAAGTTGTGTAGGGTATCATATGGTCGGCCCCGTCCGACTATACTGCTCCGCTCACTGGTTCAAATATACAAAAGACCCAACTTATATGTATTTATTTTCATCATATACTACATGCTATGTGAAGGGCAGATAATCGAACTTACTTATATTGTTATGTCTGGCCAAAATCCTAATTAATCCCACGCAAACCATCGACAATGAATCCTTGAATTCTTTCCAATCAATAATGCAAATAAACGAAACGAAATATAATTTAATTAAATACAATATAAATAATTGCCATTGGAACGGATACCAGTGGGAATTCATTTGTCCAGACAATAACTATGTATTTAAATTAACATTTAATTATTACAGAAATATTTAGAAGTGTCTGGGTAGATATTGACCAAATATGTGTGTGTTATTGTTTTGGCATTGCGTAAACATACATACTCCAAACAGTAAGGGGTGTTAATTAGAATAAATTCCATGTCATGCTTGGACGCCTCCCCGCTGTGCCAATGGCTGTAGTATAAAATATTATTATGGTGACAACAACCTAAGAGCTCATTGTTATTTTACACTACAGGAGTTACCAAACAGATTTTTTTGGTCGTCATAATAATGCTTTTGAATTACCTATGCAATTCTGATTAACATTTGTGTGGTAAATTTGTGTATAGAGCGTGTCTGGGAATTAGTTTAATCAATTTGTTTTAAGTGGTTATTTATACTCTTTCGAGTCGAGCTTGATGATCTATGTTTTGCAATGAAAAGGAAAGCCAGGAGAAGAACCTACGTACCCACCATTATACGACGCGTTTCGCCGTTGGTTAAGCGGCTCATCAGGCATATTGGGCTATGTGGCTTTACAAATGTCGTACGTTGATAACTTGTATTTATTCCGCCCTGATGCGAAACATGCATATGCGAATTAAATTCAAATTTGTCAAAGTTCGACATTTGTCTTCATTCTAGGAACAGTCCTTTTCAAAGCAGATTTTTGTTGTAGCGATGGATAATTAAACCACACACCTACAATTGCTTCCTGGTATACACATGTTTTTGCGCAACCGTTTTTGGAAGTGTTGATGGCTCAGAACGTTAAGCGGTCTTGGCAACATTTGTGTTGCTCTGAGGACCTGGCAACACAAATGTTGCCAAAACCGCTTAACGTTCCGAGCCATCAACACTTCCAAAAACGGTTGCGCAAAAAACATGTGTATACCAGGAAGCAATTGTAGGTGTGTGGTTTAATTACCCAGTAGTTCGAGTAACTGGTGATGAACCAGATATTTTACTAATTACCTGTAAATACCACTAGTTACCACTTCATGCCCTAGACTGGTGAATTTAACATGGGTATGTCATTGGGGAAGTCAATTGTCCCCTGCCTGCGTTACCAGTATACAGTCATTTCGATAGTCGATTCATTACCCTTTGCATTACCAGTAACTACTGAATTGGTAAGATGTGCGTAGACAACTTTTTCACTTGACAAAAAAACCAACAGTATATTTTGTGTTCCTTTTTGGGGTGTGAAATAACTAGATCACCAAGTAACTAGCTATATAACTATATAATAGCAGACAATTGATATTTTTTGAACAACTGGGTATCCATCGCTACAACAAAAATCTGCTTTGAAAAGGACTGTTCCTAGAATGAAGACAAATGTCGAACTTTGACAAATTTGAATTTAATTCGCATATGCATGTTTCGCATCAGGGCGGAATAAATACAAGTTATCAACGTACGACATTTGTAAAGCCACATAGCCCAATATGCCTGATGAGCCGCTTATCCAACGGCGATACGCGTCGTATAATGGTGGGTACGTAGGTTCTTCTCCTGGCTTTCCTTTTCATTGCAAAACATAGATCATCAAGCTCGACTCGAAAGAGTATAAATAACCACTTAAAATTAGTTTCAAATGATCACTGCCCTTACAAGGCAAAATTCAAATAACAAAAAATTAATTTCAGCCGAGCACGGCTAGGGCTCGAACCTAGGTCCTGAGAGCAACACAAATGTTGCCAAGACCGCTTAACGTTCTGAGCCATCAACACTTCCAAAAACGGTTGCGCAAAAACATGTGTATACCAGGAAGCAATTGTAGGTGTGTGGTTTAATTATCCATCGCTACAACAAAAATCTGCTTTGAAAAGGACTGTTCCTAGAATGAAGACAAATGTCGAACTTTGACAAATTTGAATTTAATTCGCATATGCAAGTTTCGCATCAGGGCGGAATAAATACAAGTTATCAACGTACGACATTTGTAAAGCCACATAGCCCAATATGCCTGATGAGCCGCTTAACCAACGGCGAAACGCGTCGCATAATGGTGGGTACGTAGGTTCTTCTCCTGGCTTTCCTTTTCATTGCAAAACATAGATCATCAAGCTCGACTCGAAAGAGTATAAATAACCACTTAAAATTAGTTTCAAATGATCACTGCCCTTACAAGGCAAAATTCAAATAACAAAAAATTAATCAATTTGTTTGAAATTGTAATGCAATTGTTGAACCAACAACAATAACCAAGCAAATGAATCCAAATGGAATACATTGACGACAGTGTGCATTATTTATTTTGCAATCATTCAATATATTTTTCGAAATGTAAACAAAATCGCCCCTATCAAAGATACAATGTATTGAAAATGAATAGAGAAATTTAAAACTTGTAGTTTCTGTGGGATCACTGTATTTCAACTACACACATTGATTTTACAATAATGTAATGCAAGCTGATTCTATTAATTAATTTATTACCATAATCCAGACATACATGTACATTTTTTGTTAACGACCCCAGGGCATATGAAACACAAAGCAGAGTGTAAAATACGAAGATTGAAATTGCAGATGAAGATAAAGTAAAAAAAAATATTGTTAATAGTAAGGGCACATCTTATTTATGATAGGAATCAAGAAAGCACGTAATCTATTTAAAAGGAAAGCAGAAGACGAAAAAAGAAACAAACTGACATCGACTACTATCATTAAAATATCGAAATTCACTCGTAACCATTTCTAATTCTCCGATCGAAAATATAGATGTCATATTTTAAACATTTGGTAAATGTGACCTTAACTTCTGTCTGGGCTCAGGAAATCAAAATAACAAATATTAATCACGGTCATTTGTCTGCTAGTAAGTTGTTTACGCTCTGAGAAAATGAATTAGGAAAATACAGACAATTAGTATGATAAACCCTTCTGGGAATCAGGAATCGAAATTTTAGCAGGTCCATATATGAGAGCTATTAAATAAGATTCTATACTGAATTTTTTCTGGGAGACAGTTTTTTATTCACCAGGAATCTAGAATGTTATATTAATTTCAC
Organism: Musca vetustissima; assembly: GCF_032173495.1. NCBI lineage: Eukaryota > Metazoa > Arthropoda > Insecta > Diptera > Muscidae > Musca > Musca vetustissima. Next base: position 1,870 of record NW_026873216.1, on the reverse strand, counting down.
TTCGATGGGGAAATATGACTAAAACCTAAAATATATCGATAATATGGCGTCATTTGGCCATAAATGTTTAAAATACCGAAAATAGGATGGGGCTTTTATATCGGGGTTATGTCAAAACATGGATCCCTTGCTAAACCCAAGTTGCCCAAAATGGGAGCCTTGTGAAAATATGATATTTTCCTGTGCCTAAATGCGGGTCGATATAGATCGTTCTCAAACCTCACGTTCTAGTTTTTATGTCGATATCCTCCGATAGAATCGCTTTAGAATTCCATACTATGCAGGGTATGAACTGAAAATTTCGTCTACAGAATATCCCAAATTCTATGGTGAAATACAGCTATATGGGGATAACCCCAACACACGGACGAATTAGCTAACTATTTTAATATAAACCAGTAAGGAAAGTAGTAAAGTCGGACGGGGTCGACTATATGATACCCTTCACCACTTTGGGTATATTCAACAGATGAATCCTAACAGACGTCGCATTTTTAAAGGACCAGCAAAATGAAATTGGATCCATAAACATGTCATTCTGCAACCTATGCTAATTTTTTCATTTGGTCAGATAAAGAAGCTATATCTAAATCTGAACCTATTTTCACGAAACTTAAAACACATCATTCTAGACCTAATTCATTACGCTGTGCCAAATTTCGTGAAAATCGAAAGATATGTAAGGACTTTGGTGCACCATTTACATTCAATAGGACGAAAATATATGTGGGAGCTATATATAAATCTGAACCGATTTTCAGGAAACTTAACACACATTATTCTAGACCTAATGACTTATAGGGACATTTACATAAAATCGGACGAAACTATATATGGGAGCTATATCTAAATCTGAATCGATTTTCACGAAAATTAACACACATCTCTTTAGACTTAATTCAGTACGCTATGCCAAATTTTGTGCAAATCGAAGGATATATAGGAACCTTGGTGCACCATTTACATAAAATCGGACGAAAATATATATGGGAGATATGTCGGAATCTAAACCGATTTTCCTGACACTCATCATTCTAGACTGAAATCAGTACGCTATGCCAAATTTCGTGCAAATCGAAGGACATAAGGGGCTTTGGTGCACTTTTTACCGAAAATCGGACGAAAATATATATAGGAACTATATCTAAATCTGAACCGATATCCACGAAATTTAACACACATCGTTTTAGATTTAATTCAGTACGCTGTGGCAAATGTCGTGAAAATCGAAGGATATATAGGGACGTTGGTGCATCATTTACATAAAATCGGATGAGCATATACATGGGAGCTATAACGAAATCTCGACCGATTTTCCCGAAACTCACCACTCATCATTCTAGACTCAATTTAGAACGCTAAGCCAAATTTCGTGCAAATCGAAGTATATATAGAGACTTTGGTACACCATTTACCTTAAATCGGACGAAAATATATATGGGAGCTATATCCAAATCTAAACCGATTTTCACGAAACTTTGCACACATCATTCTATACCTAATTCATTACCAAATTTCGTGCAAATCGAAAGATATTTAAGGACCGTGTTAATTTTTTGTTTTCCTTTTGTTTAGCTTGTAGAATTTTACCCTTTTTTTATTAACTTTGCCTTGTTTTTCACTTTTGTTTGAATAAAATTCGGTTTTGTTGTTTTCAGTTTTTATTTTGTTCTTTTTGTTTTAATACAAAATAGTTTAAGTTGATCTCTATGATCTTCCGCACACTCTTCACAAGGTCAAAAAATAGACTGTCAAATCTTTCTCTACCATTTATTGTTGAAGGGCAAAGAAGAGATTGCAAAAGCATAACAACAACGCAAGATATGTTGCTGCAATGTCAATGAGTTTGCGGAATGTGCTGAATTGGTTC
>NW_026873215.1:0-14290 GCF_032173495.1 Musca vetustissima | reverse complement strand
GTATGTCGAAGTCACGATAGATAGCAATATTTGCAGCGGTTTTTACTTAGACTCCTAGTACTAGCAATATCTGTACTACTAGTGCAGAGCAGTATAGTCGGACGGACCGACTATATAATACCCTAGATCGTCAACACAATTTTTAAAATACACTTCCACTTTCTGTGGATCAATATGTCTGGTGCCTAGCCGATTAGATGTCAATAACTCCTCATTCTTACCCAGACATCTTATCCCGATCATAGTTTTACGGAATGCACGTTTATGTCATAGGATTCAAATTTTATTTTGGTTCATTTAAATTAGTTGTCAGATCACCTTCCTCGATTTGAATTTCTGCGATTAGAAAAAATGTTTCCGTCCATTTCATCCCCTTAATATCATATGTTCACTTCGCAAAACTATAGGTGTTTAATCACAACCAGAAATTTATCTAAAATTTCAAAGGGATCAGTGCTATATCCGCCCACTAGTGTGATAATCGTAATACTAACCAATATCAGAATAGATAGACATAGAATACAAATTTACGTTTAACTACCACATCTGAGTACATACGACAATATATTTGGAGGTCAACCTCTCCTTTTGGATATACTGCCAACTTCATCGGCCTTTGTCCCTTAGGAGTAAATATATATGCCATACCCTTATACCCTTCACCACACTGTGGTACAGGGTATTATGTCTTTGTGCATATGTTTGTAACAGGCAAAAATAATCGAGAAAGACCCATGGTTCCTTTTGAGAATATGCATAGAATCACTTTCTGATATAGATATATCTCGTCCGATTTAAGGTAAATGGTATACCAAAGTCTCTATATCTTTCGATTTGCACGAAATTTGGCAAAGCGTAATGAATTGGGTCTAGAATGATGTATGTCAAGTTTCCAGAAAATCGGTCCAGATTTAGATATAGCTCCCATATATAGCTCCCATTTATATCTTCGTCCGATTTAAGGTAAATGGTGTACCAAAGTCTCTATATATCTTTCGATTTGCACGAAATTTGGCATAGCGTAATGAAGTAGGTGTAAAATGGTGTGTGTTAAGTTTCCTGAAAATCGGTTCAGATTTAGATATAGCTCCCATTTATATCTTGGTCCGATTTAAGGTAAATGGTGTACCAAAGTCCCTATATATATTTGGATTTGCACGAAATTTGGCATAGCAAAATGGATTAGGTCTAGAATGATGTGTGTTAAGTTTCCTGAAAATCGGTCCAGATTTAGATATAGCTCCCATATATATTTTCGACCGATCTAATGTAAATGGTGCACCAATGTCCATATATATCTTTAAGTTTGCACGAAATTTGCATAGCGTAATGAATTAGGTCTAGAATAATGTATGTAAAAGTCTGCTGAAAATCGGTCCAGATTTAGATATAGCTCCATGTACTGAATTAGGTCTAGAACGATGTGTGTTAAGTTTCGTGAAAATCGGTTCAGATTTAAATATAGCTTCTATATTTGACCAAATGAAAAATTTAGTATCGGTTGCAGAATGGCATGTTTATGGATCCAAATTCATTTTACTGGTCCTTTAAAAATGCGACGTCTGTTAGGATTCATCTGTTGAATATAGCCAAAGTGGTGAAGGGTATCATATAGTCGGCCCCGTCCGACTTTACTACTTTCCTTGCTGGGTTTTCACATAAAAATTTGAGTGCATTTGAACCGCTAAATATTGACCAATCTTCATAAAAATATTTATACTTATTCCCTTGTCACGCCCCTTTCGGGATGTTTGGGTCATAATTTTGGACTACAGTGTGTCAAGAAAAACAGACAAAAATAAGGTTTTTATTTTGGACCGTTACGAAAAAAATAAGGATATTCTTTGATCAGAACGATTGGTCCATAATTGTGTTTACAAATTATAATAGACAGACGGACGGACTCACATCTTTAGATCGATTCTGCTAGTCTAGATATGACGATCGGAATACAAATGGAAGGGTCTAGGGCCAAGATTTTGCGGCGTTGCAAACTTTTGGGCTATACAACGCAATAATGCCTTTACAACATAGATGTGTCGGGGTTAATTAATATTGACCCAGAGCATTATTTGATTTGATGTTATGGGTGTTTCAGATATTTTTCAGTATATGCAAAAATTAACTTGTCAAGGAAAACCTGATCCTGGTTTTCGTATAGCGCAGCAAATATAACCATGTGCCCGACTTTTGATAGCATGATATGCTGAAGTATAAAGGTGAGTTTGTGCTTAATTTTTCGCCATTGTTCTAAACAATCAATTCTACTAATCTCTTAAATGCACACAAATGAGAAAATGTCCTTAATTTCCCCTTATGACTCTACATATAGTCCTTTATAAAAACGTACCACTATTTGGAGCTAAACCTTATTCAAGACAAACACCTTTTAAGAAAATTTCCAGTTTTACAGAAGACAAATAGCAATGAGGGAAAATATTCATGCCTCTGCATAAGGGGAACTTAACGAAACATTTAGGGGTTAAAATAATACCACTATTTTGATTATTATTTTCTCTCTCTCTCTTTTCCGGTCGCTCGCTCTCTTTATATTTACAGCCAGCGTGGTGAGTGTATTCTGTTAAGGGAAATTTACTCGGGCAAATATCCTATGCTCTGTTTTACTTAAGAAATATGCAACAGGATGCTTAATGTTTGATATAACCTTTTTACGACATTGCTGGCTGCTATTCTCTCGTTTCTTCTCTCCGTCCATTGTGTCCCTTCTTTTAGTGTTTGGCATTTGTTGTTGTTGTTGCTTTTGCTTTGCTAATGTTTTTGGTTGTCGTGCTCAGAGAAGAGTTTGTGTGCGTGTGTGTGGGATTTTTATGCATAATATTTAGGTTTCACACTCCATGAACTCGTTAACATAAACCCAACTTCGTGAAATATTTTGCTGTGTTCGCTGAACCGGCCGATGATGGGACTGGGGCTGGGGGAGTGATGAAGGATGTAAATTGTTTGAACGAACTAAGGAAGGAAACTGTTGAATCAACGAGTGGTTGTATGGGGATTATAGCAATTTGAAGTATCCAAATGTGTGTGTGTGTGTGTCTTATGTTATTACATATGTATGTGTGTGTAAATGTTTGTAAAGGAATTTCATTAGTTCATGCGGACACTTGAAGGTGAATAGTTAGTTGACTCTTGATGTCTTGTTCTTCGTGTTGGTGTTGTTGTTGCTGTTGCTGTTAGTGGAGGAGTTGTCTTTGGAAATTATTGTGAATTTATTATTTTTGTGTGTTTGCTTGAATTCATGACATAGTCTCTGGTCCCAATGTAAGCTTAGTTTTCTTTGTATTTTAAGATGAACGTATGAGTCTGATGATTGTTGTTGTCTGTAGATAGGGCACAACCAGTGGTGGTGGTCAAGTTGGACTGGATGTTGCAACTGAGTTTGTTTGCCTCTGTATTGTTGTGTTATTTTTCGTTTCTTGCCATGCATTGTGCAGCTGACACAGAAAACTCTTGCATTATCTCTTTCTCTCCCCGATTCACATTAGGCCACTCAATAATCTACCAAAGGAGAGCCCTCAACACCGAACGTATGTGATGAAGAAAATTGTAGGTTCATGTCCAATATGGCACAGCCATTTAATATCATTCACGGCATGCACTTGGAACCGTGAACAGCATTTTCAAGAAGCGTGTGTAGTTCGGTTGTACAGACCCGGCTTGATTTATTAAATATCGTAATATCGAAATTGACGTAATTTGTATGGCAATTGAAAACAATTGCAAGAAAATCTTTCAGTTAAGAAATTGACATTTATTCAAAGTTCAGTTCAGATGAACTTGAGAACAATTTCCACATTTGAAATATTAGCCTAAAAATATGCAACACATTTTTATTTGATACAAACGCCCGAAAATATACCAATGTCTGAGAAGAAATTTCAACACATCTTCCAACGAAATTTTATTGTATACCTTAAATAAATAACCGTAGGCGTAAAACGAAATGAAATAAATAATAAAAAATAATTAAAACAATGCAAAATCCTTCCTAAACAAATGTCAAATCTTTGGCAATAAAATTAAAACGCCAACCTTTAAATATTTTTTTTCACATTTTCAGCATAATAAAAATACAAAAAACAACAACATTTGACTCTGTTGAAGAGTTAACAAAATACCGGTAAAATTTGGAAAACAAAGACGAAGAAAACTCGAAAATAAAAACAACATTGCCACCCATTGAAATATCGTGCTTCATGGTAATTGATTAAATTCAACGATATTTGTGTCACGAAATGTATCCACAACAACAACCTGAGGAATAAGCCAAGCAACTGTTTCCAATTATTTAAATAAAGAAAATCCTCACAGACCTTACCACACCCTAAAAAAAAATATATATGCCTTAAATTTAAATCGAATTCGCTTAAAGTCTTTGCCAAAGTTAAGGCCAAAAATTGATTCAAACAGTGTAATTCTGTGCAAAATCTGTTTAAAGTTTAACGCAGCACACAGTAAACTTTTCACATTAAACCAACGAAATGTAAACAGATTTAAAAAAAAATTATTGAAACGAAAAATCGAAACGAGTGAAATAAGTTTTTAATAAGCCTCAAGTTAAATAAATGATTAAAACAACAACAAGTATAACAAAGACAAAATCGTTTTAATTGTATATATTTAATGTCAAATAAAATATAATCAGTGATTACAAGTGCAAAATTAATCGTCATTATTGAAATTGTGTCGCGCAAAAATAGGTCAATACCTTTGAAAATTTGTTCAGCATTTTGCAACATAATTGGATTGTATTTCAGAGGTAAGTTCATTTAGATTATTGTGCTGTAAAAAATATTAATTTAAACTGAAATTACTAAGAAAATATCTAATTGCGATTATTGACAAGTTTATTATGCTACTCAATTTAGTATTAGCTATTATAAAAATATACCAAATTTTAGAAATCGTCCAGTGCGAAACAGTAAATGACGTACTTTTCCGACTTGTAATACAATAAATGGCATAGAAATTTCTTACGTTTAAAAATTTGTTTTACCGGTCATACCTATTAACGTAGAATTTGACTTCTCTAATTTTAGAATCTTGCTCTGAAAGTAATCCTACACCGGAGTTCCACTGACAAAATATAACAAATAGTCTAAATTATAAAACCTGTAAGGAAAGATAAAAAGTCGGACGGGACCGACTATATGGTACCCTTCACCACTTTGAGTACATACAAGAGATGCTCATGTGTACAATAACATGTCAATCGAATAGAAGGGATTCGGACATAAGTAAATATGATACCAATTTATTTGAACCAATTTTCAGGATACTTACCATTCTGAAATTGGCATGTCTATCGGCAGGAATTGGGTTCTTTGGTGTACCTCAAAATCCATTAAGGGGACCCCTGCATTCTCGGTGTGAATTTTTTTTTATTTAATTCTAATCTACTCTAATTCTAGAATGTCCCTACAAAATTTCAAGTGAAAATCTCAAGAACTCTTAAAGATATAGCCGATTTATTGTGTCAGCATCAAGGGACGGCAAGAGTGATTCTCAAACTTAAAACGCATTTTTCTCGAAGCCAATAGCGGGCACGATGACTCAAAAACTAAAATTCCAATCGATCGAATCGAGCCAGACAAGTACTCTTTCTAACACCGTTAGAATTTTCGGATTCCGATGTGCCAGTGAGGAGTTATCATGCCCGCCATCAAAAAAGGACCTTTCTTTGATCACAAAAAACAAAAACAAAAAAATTTTGTAAATTATTTTTCTTCCTTTTTAAATCTTCAAATATATATGTGCAAATTTACAAACATTAATAAGCATTGGTATTCATTTACCAGCCCATTTAAAATCTTAAAAATAAAAAACCAAAAAAGGGGGGGGGGGGGTTCCCTTAAACAGTATTCTGAACGGCATTTCTGTGGGAATATAGTGTATACATAAAATCGGACGAAAATAAATATGGGTGTTATATCTAAATCTGATCCGATTTCAACAAATTATAAAACACCTCATTCTATATTCAATTCAAATCAAATAAACATAGGCTCTTTGAAAATTTCGTCTATATGATGGAAAATGTCCCTTCGGTGCACCATGTACATAAAATCGGACGAAAATATCTAAATATGGGCGCTTTATCTAAAGCTGAACGATTTCGATGAAACTTCACATACATCACTATAGACTCAATACGGTATGGTATTCTTAATCGGGCAAACATTGGGAGTATAGTGCACCATTTACATACAATCGCAGCTAATTAGTTCTAGAAGGGTATGATAAGCAGAACGAAAATTGTCGAATAGAAAAAAGTTTGTCCCATTTATTGTTTAACGAAATTGTTTTGTCCCAAAATCTATTTCTAAAAAAATTAAAACTTCATTGTTGTAATTTAGCAGCCAACCTAGGAAGTGAAAATAAATAAAAAAATTAAAATTCCCTTGCGAAATCATTAAAATTTAGAAATTTTAAGGATTTGTCCCAGAGGTCGTATAATTAATATTATTTGATAAAAATTGTATAACGCCTACAATTATTGGAATATTTTAAAATATGTGGTGGCCAATAAAAGCTAACAGTCTATAGAATCTTAATGCTTTTGGAGAAAAGATGTGAAATGTACTGTTCGCAGAAATTTCTGTACTTTTCGTAATGATTTTTAAAGAAACTTTTAAAATGTATTTGGAACATATTTTTTTTTGAGAATAAAATTTTTATTGAGAATAAAATTTTTTTCACTTACAGAAAATCGGACGAACATATATATGGGAGCTATATCTAAATCTGAACCGATTTCAACGAAACTTGTCACATGACGTTCTAGACTTAATTCAGAGCATTGGTCTTAATCCAACATATTTTAGGAGTTGCGTATATATTAAATGTTTTGCATATTAAAACCAGTAAGGATAATAGAAAAGTCGGACTGGGCCGACTATATGATACCATAGGTCTATCTCGTTTCCTTTTGCCTGTTACAAACATATGCACAAGGACATCTGGTGAAGGGTATAAAAATAATCTTTATTTCAAATGTCTTCTATTTTTAGATTTTTTTAGTTATGTGATCAGTATTTACTTCACATCGTGGGCTTTGCATTTGATTTTTCAGATACGACGTAGGGTAGAAAAACTTCTTTTTGCTGATGCTGTGGTTACTGGAATGGTTATTAAGATTTGTAACAATATATTTATATTTGGAAATAGATGTTCGTGAAATACTACAATCGCATCTAGAAGATTAACTGCTCGGGGATCTTGCTTGTTAAAAATCGTATACATATATAGTTTCATTCGCTAAAACCGAAAAGAATACATCACTTTTCTTTTCCTCAGCTATAGACGTCTGGATATATTCTCCAATTAGTTCTATTAACTCGTTCTGTACTCTGGGACTCAGGTATTTTGCATTTTCGGATGCAAACTTTTTCCAAGTTTACGTCCAACGACAGTATTCAGGAGACTTTACTTACCCTCAAGGCGATGTCTTCCAGTCCACGCAATAAAATTGTCTCAATGGCCATTTTAAGTGTATACTTTTATTCTTTTAATATATCTGAAGCTTGTTTGTGCGTAACGTGATCTTTACGCTTTGAAACATATTTCTGAATATGCGTTGCAAGAAACCCGCGGGCCGGGCGGGTATAATTAAATTGAAAAACAACTCATTTCCAATATTTTTGCACGTATAAGAAAAAATCAAAATATTAAACGATTTTGTTTCCAATTTTTGTTGCCATTTCTCCACCAATTTTTTATGATTTCATTTGAGATTTTGTTACATTCCTCTTGTGTATGTAGAAATTTGGAGAACACTATTGGAAATGTTGTCGGACTACCTCCGAGGAATATATTCACTTTGTATTAACAAATTGCTTCGTGCGTGAGCTATGTGTACTAATTAGAGTTTATTAGAAACAAGCGTCTTTTTGAAACGCTAAAACTTTATATCATTCTTGATCACATGTGGAGAATGCCGGGCCATAACCGTGCCAAGGTTCGGACATTTGGCATCACACCAGAACATTCCATTTTAGGGAAGATTTTTCTTGTAGTGACGGACTTTTTTCCATACAGACTACAATTTCTTCAATGGTATACAACTGCATATTGTGCAACCTGAGGAAGATAAGGAGGTGGATTTGAACGCTAAGGCGCCGAACAACAATCAACAGATGGCATGGGAACCAAAGTTCAAATCCCAGCCGGGCTCAAGCTGAATTTTTGAGTTTTTATGCCTTTTTAGGGCGAAGAATCATTCATGAAAATATTTTCGTTAATTTCTCTTTGGAGATAAGCTACAAGATCAAAGTTGCAATGAAAAGGAAAGCCGGCTTTTTTGGTTGAAAAAAAAAACAATGCTAGGTCTTAATAACAACAATAGTTTATGTCAGGAAGTATTTTATGCTACTCTAAACAACACGACACATGATCGTACGCCAAGTACGTTTATGCTTAACACTAGAAAAACTGGAATTTTGAATATACCTATATTGCCTAAAATCGGTCAAAATGACCTCATTCTGAAAGAATTTTTATTGTGTAAAGATATTTTTATACCCTCCACCATAGGATGGTGGGTATATTAATTTTGTCATTCCGTTTGTAACTCATCGAAATATTCATTTCCGACCCTATAAAGTATATATATTCTTGATCAGGGTAAAATTCTAAGACGATCTAGCCATGTCCGTCTGTCCGTCTGTTGTAATCACGCTATCTTCTGAAGGAATTGAGATAGGGAGCTGAAATTTTGCAAAGGTTTGTCATTTGTCTGCAGGCAGGTCAAGTTCGAAGATGGGATATATCGGTCCACGTTTAGGCATAGCTCCCATATAACAGTACCCCCTATTTTCGGTTTTTTGGGGTTCTTGAGCGCGTTTTTTAACCAAAAACGCTGAAATTTGGTACATTGAGTTCCTATTGTGTACTAAATGTCTCCACAAAAAATTATAAATATAGGTCAATTTTTTCGGATAGCCCCCATATAATGGTACCCCCAATTTTCGATATTTTAGGGTTATTGATCGCATTTTTCTATCGAATGCGTTGGAATTTGGTATTTTGTAGTCTTATATGGTAACAAAACTCCCTACCAACAATTTTTTATACTCGCCCCCTTTTTGGGGTCGTCCATTTTTTCGGATAGCCCCCATATAAGGGTACCCCCAATTTTCGATATTTTGGGGTTACTGAGCGCATTTTTCTACCGAATGCGTTGGAATTTGGTATTTTGTAGTCGTATATGGTAACAAAACTCCCTACCAACAATTTTTAAGACTCGCCCACTTTTTGCGGTCGTCTCCATATAACCCCATTTTTATATTAAAATAGTTATATGATTTCTTCCGTGTTTGGGTTTGGTTCTAAGACTCTGTTGTAATCATTTCATCTGTGAAGATAAGGGAAAAACTAGAACATAAGGTTTGATAATTAACCTTATATATATTCATATATATGAACTGTAACAAGCATTTAGGCCCAGCCCCTGCGTGGGAGGTAGCAGAAGGAGTGGACCGATATTCCCCATGTTCGAACTTGAACTAATATTGGATGAAATAATAATATGGGCAATGTTTAGATGAAATCAAACAAATTTTGAAACAAATTTGGTCCGAAGATACATGGGGTCTAGGACCAATAATTAGGACCATAATCGGTTTGTACAAATGTCGGTATAAGTACACTTTTTGGTATGTTCCCTATATTTTTTATTTCAAGTACCTGTCAGTATATCTATGGTGGAGGGTACCAAAGTTCGGCCCGGCCGAACTTAAAGCTTTTACACTTGTTTTTAACTTATTTTATATATTTTTACATTATTTACAATCATATAGAACGTTGTTTTTATTTGTTTTCGGTGGGAGAGCTCTCGAGTGTGTGTAAGAGTATGTGTTTACTCTAAGAGTGAACTTGACTAGAAATATAAAATGTATTTTCCCCGATTTGGGCGTTTGTTTGTGTTTCTAGAGTAGCAAACGGTTTTCGATGTTGTTGTACTGATCTTGTCATATAAGAAATTTACTTTATACTATAATAAAAGTAGTTTGATTATTCAATATTTCACAAGAGGTCAAAATGACCGATTTTAGGCAATATAGGTGTAGCACATGTGAATACGGGGAATGAAACAGGGGAGGAAGCAGCTACTATGATTAATAAAAGTACTTCTATGTGGCACAAAAAGTCACCAAATTTTAAAAAGCTGTGATATAATATACACAATAGTTTTTGTACTTGAAATTGAAAAACGGTCAAAATGACCGCTTTCGGTAGTCTAGTGTTAAAATATTCAACTTTTCAATCGAAATGTCAGATGGCGTTATGTTAAAAATTGTGTTGCGTTGACCACAAACACATACAGTAGCCCTCGTATACTTACGTAATACTTCCTGAATTTAGTTTTCACTTTCTAAAATACATAAAAATATATATTTCACCTGAAATGCGAATATATTGTTCAAATATAACTGATTGAACAGTATAAACTAATATTTAACTGCAATTCTATACAAAATCTGTAAATTCTTTCAACTTAAATCCTCCATAACTATGTAATTATTATAGCCTTTGTACATTCAAATATCTCATTTAAAATTAAATTACATAACATATGTACATATGCATGCATATATGTGTGTGTGTTCATCAAATATATTCTACACAAAATTTTAATTTATAGAATTTGAAATTATCACCGAATTTTTGTGACAATTAAAATGACCTTCGATATTGTGGTGGGATATTTTTATTTATTTAACATCGTCAAACAAACACACAAATCAAATAAAATATTTACATAACGTGTGTATAAAGCCACATATTTGTGTATGATGTATAAATAATCATCTGCAATATAAACTCACAGACACATGCGTACACACACAAACACGTACAAACATATTTCATATAGACATGTATGTGTATGGCAACAACAACTACAACGCCAGCAAACGAAAAAAGCCAACCAAATGCCATTTACGAATATTTACCAATTTGGTTACCTCAAATAAATCTTGGCAACACATTCACATCAATTGTTTTGTGTAATTTATTTACGAAAACAGTTTAAAATGTATCACCACCGTCAATTACCCCTCCCCCCCCCACCACTGCCCCGCCTAGTTCCCTCAGACAACAAAACTGAAAAAATAAACGTCAACATAATATGATTTAATAATATAGGACATACATACATATAGACATTATACAATATATCTATATGTATCTGGCATGTGTGTATGGGTGCAGGTATGTTTGCCATAACTGTATTCACGCTTGACAATATAACGGAAATAAAATCACATTAAATATGTTGTGACCATGACACAATGGACCACATACATCATTGGGGAATAGCATACATATGTATGTGTGTACGTATTTATGTTAGCAGCTTTGTGTGAAATTTATGGAGCGGTATGAGAAGGGTTGTTATTAATAAATATTAACATAAAATGGATGTTAATTGCGGTCTTACAAACTAGAATTACTCAATTTAATTGGGTGTAGGTTTAAACGACATTCCATCAATATCTCGAAATTGTAATTTTAAACCCAAAAGACTACTGACCCTTGAATTAGGTCTTAAATAATTATGTGATACTAGAATATGCCCGCAACTTCGTTAGCGAATGTAGGAAATATTTAAACGAGTATTAATATCGACTATAAATTAATTGTACCAAATATAGTACACAATAGTACCAATTTCTTCCTAATACCCCAATCCTACACCCCGACAGTGATGCTAAACCCAAGTTTCATGATTTCAACTCCATAGGTTCACCCACAATTCAAATTGTACCAAATTTTGTACACAGTAGTACCAATTTCAAAACTTCCTATATACCCCATCCTACACCCCCACAGTGATCCTAAATCTAAGTTTCAGGATTCTAACTCTATCGGTTTACCCACAATTTAAATTGTACCAAATTTAGTTCACGGTAGTACTTATTTCTAAAACCTCCTTCCTACCCCAAATCTACACTCCCACAGTCATCCTAAATACAATTTTCAGGATTCCAACTCTATTGTTGCAACCGCAATTCAAATCGTACCAAATTTAGTACGTAGTTGTACCAATTTCCAAAACTTCCTACATACCCCAATCCTACACCCCCACAGTGATCCAAAATCCAAGTTTCAGGATTCCAACTTTATCGGTTGACCCACAATTCAAATTGTACCAAATTTAGTACACAGTAGTATGAATTTCAGAACTTCTTACTTAACCCAAACCAACAACCCCACAGTGATATTAAATCTAAGTTTCAGGATTCAAACTCTATCAGTACACCCACAATTCAAATTGTACCAAATGTAGTACAAAGTAGTACGAATTTCCAGAACCTGCTTCTTACCCCAAACCAACACCCCCACAGTGATCAAAAATCCAAGTTTCAGGATTCCAACACTATCGGTTTCACCCATAATTTAAATTGTACGAAATTTAGTACACAATAGTACCAATTTCCAAAACTTCCTACATACCCCAATCCCACACCTCCACAGTGATCCTAAATAAAAAGTTAATGATTTCAACTCTTTCGCTTCACCAACAATTTAAATTGTACCAAATTTAGTACATATAGTACAAATTTCTAAAACTTCCTAAATATTTCAATCTTACCCTTTAACAGTGATCCTGACTCCAAATTTCATTATTGATGGGTTTACCTAAAATAAAAATGTACCAAATTTAGTACCCATAAGTATTAACTTGTTAAACTGACCCTAATCCTACATCCCTACAATGGTCCTAACACCAAACTTCATTGTTCCAGCTCTATCGTTTTACCCAAATCCAAATTGTACCAATTATAGAACGATTTAGTACTTTTCGTACACATAAGTAAAAATTTTCAAAACTGCGTACATATACCAATCCTACACTCCGACGGTAATGTTACTTTTAATTTTCAGGATTCCAGCTCGATTTGTACCTCCAAATCAAATTTGTACCAAATATAGTACCATATAGTAATTTTCGTACACATGAGTACAAACTCTCCTCATATCGACCTTAATTTGCATTCCAAATTTCAAGTTTTTAGCTCAATCCAAACATACTTATATTTCGAATTTCCAAAAAGTTTTTGCTACATCTATTCTGCACTCCATCAGTGACCCTCAATCCAAATTTCAGAGTTCTAGCTCTACTGGTTCGCCAAATACAAATGATAGTACTTTTTAGTACTTTTCGTACGGTTCTAGTACGAATTTCCAAATACCCAGCCTTATCTGTGACCTTTGGACCAAGAGTGACACTCACCTAAAATTTCAAGATTCTAGCTTCAGCCGTTTCGTCTGTGCGTTGATGAATCGTTAAATCAGTCAGTCAGTCACTTTACTCTTTTATTAGAATAGATAAAATTTGTACCAAATATAGTACCATATAGTACTTTTCGTACACATGAGTACACGCTTTCAAAATCATCTCCTTAAATAGACTCTACATCTCAACCCTAATTCGCATTCCACATTTCAAGTTTTTAGCTCTATCCATTCACATGCTACGAATTTGTACCAAATTAAGTACATTTTAGTACTTTTCGGATAGTTATAGTTCGAATTTCCAAAAACCCTTTGCTACACCTATCCTACACTCCATCAGCGACCACCAATCCAAATTTCTGAGATCTAGCTTTACCGGTTCGCCAAATACAAATGATATCACATTTAGTATTTTTTAGTACTTTTCGTACCGTTCTAGTACGAATTTCCAAAAACCCAGCCATATCTGTCACCTTTGGACCAGCCGTTTCTTCAGCCCTTTCGTCTGGGCGTTGATGAATCGTTAAATCAAGGTATATCGCGGCCTTTATATGGGTGGGTATTCAAAACATTATCCCAATTTGTAAATTTTCTGTCAAGAAATTGTTCACACCACCAACAACCCAGAATCGGGTTTATTATCTAAAAATCCTGTTAACAATTTTAGGGTCCGGAGCTGTTCCGTGAATAATTTATTTATTACACTGTTACACAAAATCAAGGTCATAGTCTAGGAGTAAAAAAAATTCTTACGAAAATAAATTACCCTAAACCGCATTCACATTAGAAGCTTTTGCCGGATTAACATCCTCCATTAAGAACACATAAGGAAAAATCCGTCATAGGTCAAGTTTTGAGTAATCATATTATTATTTTTTTTCTGTTGGTAATTCGAATCAAACGATCAATATATTTGTAAAGTATATCCTCTTTAATGTGCATATGTTTGTAACAGGCAAAAGGAAACGAGATAGATCCATGGTCCCTTTTGAGATATTATAAGAATCACTTTCTGAGTCAATATATATGTCCG